>NC_041399.2:126074331-126251831 GCF_900747795.2 Erpetoichthys calabaricus
CGGGAGGGGCTCAGAGTAGAGCCGCTGCTCCTCCGCATCGAGAGGAGTCAGATGAGGTGGCTCGGGCATCTGATCAGGATGCCTCCTGGATGCCTCCCTGGTGAGGTGTTCCGGGCACGTCCAACCGGGAGGAGGCCCCGGGGAAGACCCAGGACACGCTGGAGGGACTATGTCTCTCGACTGGCCTGGGAACGCCTTGGGGATTCTCCCGGAAGAGCTACAAGAAGTGGCCGGGGAGAGGGGAAGTCTGGGCATCTCTGCTCAAGCTGCTGCCCCCGCGACCCGACTTCGGATAAGCGGGAGACAATGGATGGATGGATGGAGAAGAAACAAAAAGGGGAGAGAATCTGCTTCCTCAGTGCTTTAAAAGCTTATTCTAAAATGTTGCTGATTAGATCCTGCCAGGTTTTGAAAAAGTTTTGTACAGATCCTCTAAGTGAGAATTTGATTTTTTCCAGTTTCAAATAGTATATAACATCAGTTACCCACTGACTTAGAATAGGAGAGTTAGGATTCTTCGAGTTGATCAAGATAAGTCTACGTGCCAATAATGTAGTAAAGGCAATTACAGTTTGTTTGTCCTTCTCCACTTTAAGCCAATATGGGAGTACACCAAACACAGCTGTTAGTGGGTTAGGAGGGATTGTGACACCAAGGCAGTCTGATAGGCATTTAACACTAGAATTACCAGAGCTTGGCCCACCTTAAATCCCTTCGCACCTCTCTGTCAGCGTCTTTTGTCTTCTAAATGTGTCGATAAGCAGTAAGCAGCCTGCTATACCATCCCCCCCCACCGCCTCAGAATGGGCAAGAAGTTCTCCCAGTTCCTGTTTGATTGATTATCTGGGAGTGAGCTACCCAGAATTGTAAGGGGAAATAATTTGATGTGTGTTTTGTGTCTACAACAATCTATGTAAACACATATTTAAAACAGAAACATTTTTCATGTTTTAGTAATAAAAAACAAAATGTAGACATGAACTGTATAATATGTGAAGGCTGATGGCTAAATATCAAATAAACACTTTTACAAAAGGTGTAAGTATGATATGACAGCTTCCGTGGTGCTGTGGTTAGAACTGCTGACTTATAATTTGGAGGTCTTTTTTTAACATTATACAATAAAAACATACATTTGATTTGTGTCTGTAACAGCCAGTGTCAATTTATAGTAATTGTAAAAATTAGCGTTTTTTTTTTTCACTTTTACTCTCTCAGTCACGATCACAATATAACAGCCACCGCCCCACCCCAGGTCTGACGCAGTTACTTTTTATCTGAAACTGAGAATAACTGTAGATGTGAGTGGTGTTTTGAGACAATCGAACTGGAAATTCTCTGATCTGGAGAGATAAAAGCTGACACACAAATGCTGGTGAATCTGCCTTCTTCGTATCTCACCATCACTTGAATTTTTTTTATTAAGTTTTATTGAGTGTTACTGCTCACGCTGAATTAGTATGCATCTTATGGTCCATGATGTCAAAGCCGCACTGACATAAAAACAGAGACATAGGTTTATATGATATTTGGAATAACTCATTTTATGACCTATATAGTACATATTCATATTCATTCGCATAACATCTTGTGCTTGTAATCAGTGACAGCATTTTGTTTTTCTCGATTTTGCCAGTGTCCACTTTTGGGTGCATGGGGTTGTTTCTTTTGTACTCCAGGACATGCAGAGGAAAGAATAGTACAGAGAGGTCAGTTCCGTGCAATAGGCAATCACCATATTCAAATATTAACAGTTCACACACAACCAAGGACCGTCCTTTCTACGTTTACAACATGTTTACCTGTTGCAATGTACACACTTCTCTCTGTGCTGTGGTTACTATTACACTGAAGGGGCTGAGGAAGCGGCGGTCTCGGAACAGAAGCTTGTTGATGTTGCATTATCTTTTGCTTTATCCATCGCCTTTTCTTGTAAGAAACGACAACGAAGTTCCTCTGCAAGGTGAGCAAAGAACACTCTTCTTTTCTCAGTGGCCCCTGTGCCTGCCTTACACAGAACATGTGCGTTGATCGCAGCCAAGTCAAGCGTGTTATAGTGCAAGCAACTGGCCACCTGCGTGCTCCAGCCGCACTGAATAAGCTCACACCTTCTGGTGCATGATGTCAATGCAGCACCGGGCAAAAAAGAAACAGAGAAATATATGTGACATTTTGAAGAAATCATTTTATGACCGGAATAGTGCCAATCAGAAAACATTGTCGCACTAATGCAATATTATTTGAAAACAAACAGCTCAGATCGGGTGTGAATTTATACTGGCGCTGTTAGTTTGAGTCAGATCAGAAGGGGGTGGGGGGACAAGGGAGAGCGTGAACATGACTGAGAGAATAAGATTGAAAAAAGCCTAACTTTTAGAAATGCTATACATTTTCAGCTGATAATCAGTCAAGGCAGGAACTGGGAGAACGTCTTGCCTGTTCTGAGGCTGTGGGGTGATGGTATAGCAGGCTGCTTGTTGCTTATCGACACATTTAAAAGACAAAAGATGCTGATGGAGAGGTGCGAAGGGATTTAAGGTGGGCTGGAAATACGAGTTTTGTCATTGGCTCTGATCATTCTAGTGTTAAAGATTTTGATCCAGAATGATGTTAATTTGGAGCAGTTCCAGAACATGTGGCCTAGTGAGGCTGAAACTTGGATCATGCCCTGGAAACATTTTGGACAATTTCAAACAGTGACAGATGTGCTCGATATATAATTTTGAGTTGAATAATTGTATGCTTTGCGCATATGGAGCATGAGTGGATTCTCTGCATTGGTGCCTTCCACTCCTTTTTTGAGAGACTGAGTGAGAGATCCTTTTCCCACTGTTCCCTTGGATCTTTGAAAGGAAGGGACTGTAAAATGGTTTTATATATTGCAGAAATGCTGTCTGATTCCTCCAGACTGATCAATATTTTTTCCAGCATCGAGGAAGGTGGGAGGTTAGGAAAATTGGACGGGTTCTGTTTAAAAAAGTTCCTGATTTGAAGGTAACGAAAGAAATCTGTTGCAGGAAAGTTAAATTTGGAATGTAATTGTTCATAGGATGCAAAGATGTTGTCTATGTACAGACCTCTAAGTGATTTAATCCCAAATGTTTTCCAGACATTTAAAGCTACATATGTTTGAGAGGGTGGAAAAAGGTGGTTATCGTGCAGAGGTGCCACAGATAAAAGCTTCTTTATCTTAAAATGCTTCCTACATTGGTTCTATATTCTGAGTGAGTGAAGCACAATTGGGTTGTTATTATATTGGCGATAACTTGCATTTATTGGGGTACAAAGCAAAGAATATACAGAAGTACTGCAGGATTTTATTTCTATTGCAAACCAACCCAGTGTCTGCTCATCAATTTGTGTCAATGTTCAGGTTTTTATAGCTTGTATATTTGATGCCCAGAAATAAAATTGAAAATTAGGTAGGGCCATGCCGCCTTCTGCTTTATGTCTTTGTAGGGTCGCTCTTTGGATACGTGGATGTTTTGAATTCCAAATAAATGAGGTTATGGTTGAATCTAATTTCTTAAAAAATGATTTATTGATGTATATTGGAATGTTTTGAAATAAGAAGAGAAGCTTAGGAAGGCTATTCATCTTAACAATGTTAATTCTTGAAGCTAAAGTGAGATGAAGGGTTGACCATCTATGCAAGTCTTGTTTAATTTTTTTCCATACAGACAGCAAACTTTTGTTCAAATTAATTCTGAGACCAGAAATCTTTTGAAATTCTGTAAGTGCTGTTAGGACTGCAGGCACAGTATTGTGTGGATCTGATATATACAATACCATATCATCTGCATATAAAGAAATTTTCTGTTCAAGTCCTTCTCTGGTAATCCTCTTTATCTCATATGCATATTGACAGTGAGCAGCCAGTGGCTCAATGGCAATTGCAAACAGCAGTGGTGATAAGGGACATCCTTGTCTGGAACCCCGTTCTAGCTTGAAGTAGTCTGAATTAATGTTGTTAATACAAACTGAAGCTTCTGGACTGGTATACAATAGTTTGACCACACACAAATGTTCAGGCCAAACCCAAATTTCTCCAATGTAGTGAAAAGGTAGTTCCATTCAATCATATCAAATGCTTTTTCTGCATCCAATGATAATAATATCTCTGGAGTGTTTGACTTTGTGGGTGAATATATTATATTAAACAGGAATCGAAGATTGGAAGCTAAGTTTCAGCCTTTAATAAATCCAGTTTGATCTTGTGATATTACCGAAGGCAGCACTTTATCCAACCTTCTAGCTAGGACTTTGGAGAGTATCTTAACATCATTATTCAGAAGTGAAATTGGTCTGTATGATGCACATTGTAATAAGTCCTTATCTTGTTTAGAAACGGCGGTGATTAATGCTTGGTGAAAAGTTTGAGGTATAATGTTATTGTCTCTAGCTTCTGTAAATGTTGCTAATAAGAGGGGAGATAGCTGAGTGGAGAATGTCTTATAAAATTCAGCAGAGTAGAAATTGGGGCCTGCTGCTTTCCCACTCTGAAGTGACTTCATAGCATCTAGTAATTCTGATAGCACCAGAGGTTTATCCAATTCCTCTGCAATGAGAGTATCTATTTGTGGTATCTGCAATGGATCCAGAAATGCATTAGATTATGTCTTGTTTTCTTTAAACTCAGTAGAATATAAGGATTTATTGTAGTCTCTAAATGTGTGCATTATATTTTTATGGTCAATGATTTTGTCTCAGTTTGTGTTGGTGATTCTTGGGATTGCATTACAAACTTCTTGCTTGTGGATTTGTTGAGCTAAGATCTTATTAGCTTTCTCTCCATGTTCATTGTAATGATGTCTTGATTTAAAAATGAGTTGTTCTGTTTCTTTAGTTGTCAAGAGTTTTAGTTCTGAATGCAGACCCTGCCTTTTCCTTTGAAGAGCCTCACTTGGACACATGTTCTTGGTGTATTCTAGTATTTTCGTTGATTAGCTCTGATACCTTCGTGGTTTCCAATTTATTTCTGTGGGAAAGATATGAGATAATCTGTCCTCTTAAGAAGGCCTTCAGGGTTTCCAAGAATATTCCTGCAGAGACCTCTTTGTTTGGATATAAGTTCTGTACAGTTCTCGTCTGCTAATAAAAGTGGGTTAAGACACCATGTACGAGATGAGTATGTCAGGTATAATGATTTTAGCTCCAGGACCAAAGGGGCATGGTCAGAAATAACAATAGCGTCGTACTTGCAAGATTTAATCATAGGCAAGAAATTGTTATCTACGAATAAATAATCAATTCTTGAGTAGCAATGATGTACTGGTGAGTAGAAGGAATATGCTCTTGAGTTTGGGTTTAGAAATCCCCACGGGTCTGATAAGTTGTGATCAGTTAGAAACTGTGTAATTGTCTTTGCAGTGTTAGATGTCATCACCCCTGTGACAGGAGACCTATCTAAGTCTGGATTTAATACACAATTAAAGTGCCCAGCCATTACAATTTTATGAGTGTTCACATTGGGAATGGATGCAAATACATTTTGCATGATTTTCCTATCGTCCACATTGGGTGCATAAACATTTATCAAAATCACTTTACAATTTACTTATAAATTATCCATGGCAATCACATATCTCCTTTCAGGACCAGATATTGCATCTGATACTACAAATGAGACTGTTCTATGGATAAGAATTCCCACACCTCTAGTTTTCTTTGTAAAGTAGGAATGGAATATTTGGCCAGTCCAGTTTTTTTTGCAGCCGGAACTGATCCTTGCTAAATAAATGGGTCTCCTGTAAAAATACTATTTTAGCGTTTAGACCTGTTAGGTGAGAGAATGCTTTCTATCTCTTTAATTTGTGATTCAGGCCTTTAACAATCCAGCTCACAAAGTTAACTGTCCGGTCATGGAGACATTGATTCTGAATTTTTGATGTCATTTTGTAGTCTTACTAAAAGTGAGACAGCTTTGACCTAAATTTCCAATTTTCCAAAGAGTTATTGCCATATTGTTACATTGGCACTTATCATTATAAGAATTAAAAGGATAGATTAGATATAGCTTGCTCCCTCCCTAGTCCCCCCCACCCCCTCATTTTGCCTCCCCACTTGAGGCTGCACCACACTTCGCAAAGTCACAGTCCTCTGACATACCTAGAGACAGCAGCAGCATATGAGGATTAAAATTGACATATTTATTGCCGATACAGTCTAAATACTATAAGCATAAAATATAATCTTCAACAGTCTTGAAATAGTAAGATAGTAAACCCAGGGAATGGTGTTAAAAAATAGGCCTGGATAAGCATAGTAAACCCTAATACAATAATAACAATAACAATAAACCAAGGGTATGATGTTAAACTTTAGAAGATAAAAAAAAAAGTTACTAATTTAATTTCTTCCACACATACATACATATATGCATATAATTGTAATTAAAACATAAACAGAAAGTGGCCGAGAAGGGAAAAGGATGCATAATTACGGTACCAGTATCATTGCAAGTGGATCAGACAGCCAGTAATATCTTTTTTGCCATGCCATGGCAGGGTGCGTCTCACAATCGTATTTCAGAAAAGTTTCGGGATCAGCTTTCTTAACTCTTTTTCTGCTTCCTCCGTAGTGGTAAAGATGTAATGCTTTTCTTGAATATCCACTTTCAGTTTGACAGGATACAAGAGGCTGTATCTGATATCAGCTTTCTGTAAGCGCTGTTTAATGTTGTAAAAAATGGCACATTTAGCAGCTGTTAAGGGTGAGAATCTCAATCAGGGAAAATACGAATGTGGTTATTTTCAAATATAATGTCTTGTTTCTGTCTGATTATTTTTGAAAATAGTTCAGCTACGAATTTCAATGAGTTTGGACTTTCACAATTCTCAGGTAGACCTTCAATTCTGATATTATTTCTTTTGCATCCATCTCCTAGAGCAGCAAATCCTGTATCCGAGTTTTTTGCATTCAGAATTCCGTCGGTGTTAGATGCCAGATGTTTGGCTGTTTCAATCCGAGTCGTAAATGTTTGCTTAACATCTTTCAACTGATCACAAAGTGCTCTCAGTTTTTCCTCAGACTTTGACGCATTTTCCTGAATGTGTTCCTCAATTTTTTCCAGCATACCTTTAAAGGCTGCCTCAAAGCGATTATATAAACGTTTCTCTCCAAGTCTTTATTATCCTGCTGCAGCTCCTCGTTTGTCTTCTTGTTTGTCTTGAGCATACCATTTCTTTCTTTATATCTTTCTGAATATCTTTCTTGAGCTTATTTATGGCCGTGGCCATTGTAGCGATCATTACCTTCAGTTATGACAGATTGTTTTGGCCTTCAGGCTCCTCAGGTGAAGCGGCAAGCCCTATTACAGCCGATGCTCATGAGGAGAAGATGAAAGCGTGGACTGCAAGGCCATTTTCAGTTTCAAGTGATTTTCTGGAATCAACTAGCAATCGTGACCTGCATCACTTACACAATCGCTCCCATTTTCGCTCTTGACTGGAGACGATGCAGCGGAGCAGGGTCCTGGGAAGTCTGTGCTTTCACCTGTCTATTCCAGGTCAGTCTCTGAAAGGCCGTACCTTGAACTTGGACTTGATTCCTGTCTAGGCTTGGATGTAGCTTTAGATTTCCTTTCCGTTTCTTTCTGAGCCACTTTCTTGCCGCTCATGTTTATATATGCTTGCATATACTGTAATAGAACCTCCTCAGGTTGGGTAAATACAGGATACCTCGGAATAATAAGAAATAATAGAAAAAATAATAACGCTGCTAACGGAGCTCCACTTTAGACATCCATTTCCCGTAACGGACAACACCAACAATTTTTTGCCCACAATTAAATCTTGCAAATATGGAGTTATTGTTATCAATGACCCCTCTGATTATGGAGCTCAAATCATTACGCCCCATATACTCATCTCGCAGTTGGCATCTTAACCTCCTGTTATTAGCTGATAAGAACTGTACAGAATTTATATTCAAGCAAATTGATTTTTTTAGAGACAAACACATCCTCAGAGTTGTCTGCAGGAATACTCTGGGAAACTCTGAAGTTATTTTTAAGAGGACACATTATTTCATATCAATCCCACAAACATAAATCGGAAACCAAGAAAGCATCAGAGTTAATCAGTGCAGTTACCAGATTAGATGAAGAACACGCCATGTCGCCAAAAGAGGTACTTTATAGGAAAAGATGGGCTTTGCAATCAGATCTCAACCTCTTGGGAATACACGAAATGGAACAACTCATTTTTAAATTGCAACACAATTACTATGAACATGGAGAGAAGGCTAATAAGACTTTAGCTCAACAAATCCACAAGCAGGAAAAGTTTGCAATGCAATATCAGTAATTACCAATACAGAGGAAGGTAAAATTACTGACCATAAAAATACTAAAAGCTATAAATTCACTTCAGAGTGGGAAATCAGCAGGTCCTGATGTTTGGTGTACTTCCAGATGGGCTTAAAGCAGAGAAGGACAAACAAACAGTAATTGCCTTTACTTCACTACTAGCACATAGACTTATCTTGCTCCAGTGGAAGAATCCCAGCCCACCTCTTTTAAGTCAGTGAGTAACTGATGTTATATACTATTTAAAATTGGAAAAAAATCACATTAGAGGATCTGTTCAAAACTTTTTTTAAAACCTGGCAGGACATTTTAGAGTAAGCAATGGCTTTCCTCTCTTTCTCTTTGGGGGTTTAATTTAATTTAGTCTTGTTAAATTTGACTTGATTGTATGGAATGTTACTTGCTTTTAATAAAATCGATAAAAAAATGTAAAAAATAAACTTCATACTGGAAGTGGCAGGACTTGGCTTGCATGGGAGGAAGTGATGTCAGATGACTTCCTGTGTCCACTATTGTAAACAAGGAAATGGATGCATGGTTATGCTGCACCCTTAGTCCTTCCTCCATGTTTACCTTAACTAGTACCTACAAGTCATTTCTGAGGCTGACATGAAATGTATAATATTAGGAAGAGAACACTATTTTGTGAGTCTCCTGAATTTACAGTTTTAGTGATGAAAAAGTGCAATTAACTCTCCCTTGCTGGATATGATTTAGAAGAAAAATGTTTAACCACAAAATTAGTTATGAATGAACTTTTACTTATAATAACTTCATAATAAGCACAAGGTACTGTATTGAAAACAATCCATAAATGAAATCTCTGGATTTCAATTAAAAACAAAATTGCCAAATACTTCCACTTTGCACAGCAAAAATTCATATTGATTCCTTGTCTTGAAATTACACACGTATTACAAAACATTGTATCCACGTGAGGGAGTTCTGAGGTGTTAAAATCTTGAAGGATGAGTACTATGGTTTAAATTGTTTTTCTAACCATGCAGCAGCCTTGAAATATATTTTTCATCCCATACTTGTATTAGCTCATAACTGCTTTTAGCCCATGTTTGCTTATTTCTATCTATTGCTTTAGGTTATACATTGATTTATGCAGACTTGAGTCTTTCTATGGTTTGTACTAACAAAGTTGCCTATGAAGCTTGTTTCAAAATTAGCCTTCCTATTAGTTTTTAAGATCATTTTGTTGTTTTATAGAGATGACACATGATAAGAAATAAATTATGACTTCTGTATGAACTTTTAAAAACAGTCTGCTCAATACAGTGAGCACACACACATCTTAGGAGTTGCAGCAGGGCCCTTGTAGGACATAGGGCATTTGTGTGTGTCTAGCTTCAAACTGCTCAATGCTTAAAGTGTTTGATTTATTTTTCAAAAATAGTAGGTAATCATTTTAAATGCTTCTACAACATAGTAAAGCAAAAAGCAAACCATTGTTGAAAGATTCAGACATTTTATGAGAACACCAGCTTTTCTCTTATAAGAAACCCAGCCACAGGGGATGCACAAACCAGTGTGTTTCTTCATGTTGATCCCAAGCCTGGATAAATGGGGAGGGTTATGTCAGAAAGGGCATCCGGTGTAAAATTTTGGCAAATCAATATGTGGACAACAATACAAATTTCCATACCGGATCGGTCGAGCCACGGGTTAACAACAACCACCACCAGTACTGTTAGCCAACAGGGTGCTGGCGGAAATTGGGCTACTGTTGGCCGAAGAAGGAGAAGAAGGGGGGGGAGACGTGTCCAAAGGCAGGAGGAGAGGAAGATAAAGAGAGTGGGACTGAGGGTAGGAACTTTAAATGTTGGCAGTATGACTGCTAAGAGAAGAGAGTTAGCAGATATGATGGAGAAAAGGAAGGTTGATATATTGTGCATGCAAGAGACTAAATGGAAGGGGAGTAAAGCCAGGTGGATCAGAGGTGGATTCAAATTGTTCTATCATGATATGGATGGGAGGAGAAATGGGGTAAGGGTTATTCTGAAGGAACAATATGTTAAGAGTGTTTTGGAGGTGAAAAGAGTTTCAGACAGAGTAATGATTATAAAGCTGGAAATTGCAGGTGTGATGATGAATGCTGTTAGTGCATATGGGTGTGAAATGGATTTGAGAGGAGAGGAATGAAGAATGTCAGATGATAATGAATTTTGCCAAAAGGATGGACATGGCTGTGGTGAATATGTATTTTAAGAAGAGGGAGGAACATAGGGTCATGTACAAGAGTGGAGGAAGATACACACAGGTAGATTATATCCTATGCAGAAGAGTCAATCCGAAGGAGATTGAAGACTGCAAAGTGGTGGCAGGGGAAAGTGTAGTTAAGCAGCATAAGATGGTGGTCTGTAGGATGACATTGGAGATCAAGAAGAGGAAGAGAGTGAGGGCAGAGCAAAGGACTTGAAAAAGGAAGTCTTCAAGGTTGACTTTAGGCAGAAGGTGAGACAGGCACTGGGTGGTAGTGAAGAGTTACCAGACAGTTGGGAAACACAGCAGATATGGTAAGGGTGACAGCAAGAAGGGTGCTTGGTGTGACATCTGGACAGTGGAAGGAGGAAAAGGAAACCTGGTACTGAAATGGGGAAGTACGGGAGAGTATACAGAGGAAGAGGATGGCGAAGAAGAAGTGGGAAAGTCAGAGAGATGCAGAAAGTAGACAAGAGTACAAGGAGATAAGGCGCAAAGTGAAGAGAGAGGTGTCAAAGAAGAAAAGGTGTATGATGAGTTGTATGAGAGGTTGGACACTAAGGAGGGAGAAAAGGACCTGTACCAATTGGCTAGACAGAAGAAACGAGCTGGGAAAGATGTGCAGTATGTTAGGGTTATAAAGAATAAACATGGAAACGTATTCACAAGCGAGGAAAGTGTGTTGAGCAGATGGAAAGAGTACTTTGAGAGGCTGACGAATGAAGAGAACAAGAGAGAGAAAAGGTTGGATGATGTGGAGATAGTGAATCAGGAAGTGCAACGGATTAGCAAGGAGGAAGTAAGGACAGCTATGAAGAGGATGAAAAGTGGAAAGGCAGTTGGTCCAGATGACATATCTGTGGAAGCATGGAGGTGTTTAGAAGAGATAGCAATGGAATTTTCAACCAGATTGTTTAATAAAGCCCCAGACAACAGAGCTCCTAGGATCATTGGGACACGCAAGCCCCTCCACCACGATAAGGTGGCGGTTAAAGGAGGGGTTAATGAAATCTTGGAAAGTGAGAGGATGCCTGAGGAGTTGAGAAAAAGTGTACTGGTGCTGATATTTAAGAACAAGGGGGATGTACAGGTCTGTAGTAACTACAGGGGGATAAAATTGATGAGCCACAGCATGACGTTTTGGGAAAGAGTAGTGGAAGCTAGGTTAAGAAGTAAGGTGATGATTAGTGAGCAGCAGTATGGTTTCATGCCAAGAAAGAGCACCACAGATGCAATGTTTGCTCTGAGGATGTTGATGGAGAACTTTAGAGAAGGCCAGAAGGAGTTGCATTTTGTCTTTGTGGACCTGGAGAAAGCATATGATAGGGTGCCCCGAGATGAGTTATGGTATTGTATGAAGAAGTCAGGAGTGGCAGAGAATTACGTAAGAGTTGTACAGGATATATATGAGGGAAGTATGACAGTGGTGAGGTCTGCGGTAGGAGTGACGGATGCATTCAAAGTGTAGGTGGGATTAAATCAGGGATCGGCTCTGAGCCCTTTCTTATTTGCAGTGATGATGGACATGTTGACAGACAAGATTAGACAGGAGTCCCCATGGACTATGATGTTTGCTGATGACACTGTGATCTGTAGCGATAGTAGGGAGCAGGTTGAGGAGAACCTGGAGATGTGGAGATATGCTGTAGAGAGGAGAGGAATGAAGGCCAGTAGGAACAAGAGAGATTACATGTGTGTAAATGAGATGGAGGTCAATGGAATGGTGAGGATGCAAGGAGTAGAGTTGGCAAAGGTGAATGAGTTTAAATACTTGGGATCAACAGTACAGAGTAATGGGGATTGTGGAAGAGAGGTGAAAAAGAGAGTGCAGGCCGGGTGGAATGGGTGGAGAAGAGTGTCAGGAGTAATTTGTGACAGACGGGTATCAGCAAGAGTGAAAGGGAAGGTCTACAGGACAGTAGTGAGACCAGCTATTTTATATGGGTTCAAGATGGTGGCACTGATCAAAAAGCAGGAGACAGAGCTGGAGGTACCAGAGTTAAAGATGCTAAGATTTGCACTGGGCATGACGAGGATGGATAGGATTAGAAATGAGTACATTAGAGGGTCAGCTCAAGTTGGGCAGTTGGGAGACAAAGTCAGAGAGACGAGATTGCAATGGTTTGGACGTGTGCAGAGAAGAAATGCTGAGTATATTGGGAGAAGGATGCTAAGGATAGAGCTGCCAGGGAAGAGGAAAAGAGGAAGGCCTAAGAGAAAGTTTATGGATGTGATGAGAGAGGACATGCAGGTGATGGGTGTAACAGAAGAAGATGCAGAGGACAGAAAGATATGGAAGAAAATGATCCACTGTGGCAACCCCTAACAGGAGCAGCCAAAAGAAGAAGAAGAAGACCAGCTGTATATTTCACATCAAAAACTGCCCTGTTTGTGTTCTCCATGGATTCACCTTAGAAAGTTATTGCCAAGTGCTCATTATTGACAAAATTGAATGCTGATATATAGATGTGAATTGATCTCTCTGTTTTGTAGACAACTAAACAATAATAACTGAAAATGTCACACATTACTTTTAATTCTTTTATTGTATTTTTTGTTGCAAAGATTGCCAGCTGCCACTAGATTGACAATGCAGCATGTGTGAAACAGAATATTGAGCAAGCACATAGTATGCAAACAGGTGACGAGCATTGAACAGATAGGCATCCATCCATTCATATTCCTAACCTGTTTTTCCAAGGCAGTATTGTGGAAAGCTGGAGCCTATCCCAGAAAGCAACCGACACAAAGCAGAAATAATTCCTGGACGGGTCTTTAGTCTGTTGCAAAGCAAACACACACACACACACGTAGGGCACTTTAGCAGTGCCAATTCACAATTGTATGTTTTGAGTGGACATCTGTCTGTTTTTGCAATCCATGGTAAAACATAACCACTGAAGAGACAGAAATGCAAAAGCAGAATTATAAGCATAATATACAGTAATCCCTCGCTATATCGCGCTTCGCCCTTCGCGGCTTCACTCCATCGCGGATTTTATATGTAAGCATATTTAAATATATATCGCGGATTTTTCGCTGCTTCGCGGGTTTTTAAGGACAATGGGTCTTTTAATTTCTGGTACATGCTTCCTCAGTTGGTTTGCCCAGTTGATTTCATACAAGGGATGCTATTGGCAGATGGCTGAGAAGCTACCCAGCTTACTTTTCTCTGTCTCTTGCGCTGAGTATCTGTGATCCTGACGTAGGGGGTGTGAGCAGGGGGGCTGTTTGCACACCTAGACGATACAGATGCTCGTCTAAAAATGCTGAAAGATTATCTTCACTTTGCTACCTTCTGTGTGCAGCTTTTAAGTATGCTGCACGGTGCTTCGCATACTTAAAAGCTCAAAGGGCACGTATAGATTTTTTAATCTGTCTCTCTCTATCTCTCTCTAACTCTCTCTCTCTCTCTCTCTCTCTCTGCTCCTGACGGAGGGGGTGTGAGCTGCCGCCTTCAACAGCTTTGTGCCGCGGTGCTTCGCATACTTACAAGCCAAACAGCCATATTGATTTATTTGCTCCTTTGAAGAGGAAGATATGTTTGCATTCTTTTAATTGTGAGACTGAACTGTCATCTCTGTCTTGTTATGGAGCACAGTTTAAACTTTTGAAAAAGAGACAAATGTTTGTTTGCAGTGTTTGAATAACGTTCCTGTCTCTCTACAACCTCCTGTGTTTCTGCGCAAATCTGTGACCCAAGCATGACAATATAAAAATAACCATATAAACATATGGTTTCTACTTCGCGGATTTTCTTATTTCGCGGGTGGCTCTGGAACGCAACCCCCGCGATGGAGGAGGGATTACTGTAGTTTAGCAAAGGGAAGCAGACAAGCAAACAGGAAATATATTCTTTCCACTAGAATATTAGATGCAAGAATCTGTGATAAAATAATTATTTCTACTGTTTTATCATTATCACAAGGATGCTTAATAAATGTGGAATGCGTATTTCCCTAAATTGAAACATTTGGTTCTTCAAACTGGATATATTTGTTAAATTTTAAGGCTTTTTGCAGTTATCTATGGACTCATGTACCTATTGAACGCTGCAAGAAAAGACCAGGGGCCTCATGCATAACGCTGTGCATAGAATTCACACTAAAACATGGCGTATGGACAAAAGCGGAAATGTTCGTACGCACAAAATAACTCCTGATGTATAAATCTGTGCGTTCGCCAACTTCCATGTTCTTCCGCTCCATAAATCCTGGTCAGCGTGAAAAGTAACGCACGTGCACGTTCCTGCTGCCACTCCCCATACTCCTCCCAGAATGACGCCTCTTTGAATATGCAAATCAATATAAATAGCCCTTAAGCTCAGTGTTCTGTGAAAAGGAAATGGCAAAAGCACGGGAGGAAATATACATTATACACAATATACATCTTTATACAACCTCCAGTTAATCCAAAATGCGGCTGCGAGAATTATTACAAGAACAAGAAAATACGAATACATAACTCCAGTTCTTAAATCCTTACACTGGCTCCCGGTTAAGTTTAGGGCAGATTTCAAAATCCTTCTTTTAACATATAAAGCATTAAATGGTCGAGGTCCGGCTTACTTGTCTGAACTTATCATGACTTACAAACCTGAGCGCACATTAAGATCTCAAGATGCCGGTCTGCTTATGGTTCCAAGGATTGATAAAATAACAGTGGGAGGTCGAGCTTTTAGTTACAGGGCCCCTAAACTGTGGAATGGTCTGCCTGCTACTATAAGAGATGCCCCTTCGGTCTCAGCTTTTAAATCCCAGCTGAAGACTCACTACTTCAGTTTAGCATATCCTGACTAGAGCTGCTGATTAACTGTACAGACTGCATCTCTGTTGTTAGTCATTAGCACTTAAACATAAGTAACATGACAGTTATAATTGTATACTAACCCTCACTTATTCTGTTTTTCTTTTCGGTACTCAAATGTGGCACTTGGTGCCATGGCCCACCTGCCAAGTTGTTTTGCCTGCCTAAGGAAAAGTCATCCCAGATGGAGGATCGCAGGAATCGTGGGAAAGAGGGGTCCTTTCATCGAATTGGCTGGCCCAGCACTGTTTCAGCCGTGGAATGGCCAAATGGGGGAGGCAGCTTGAAGGATGAGGTCTCCACAAATCCAAATCTTATCATGGGATATATCATCTACTCTAAATTCTGCTCTGTACTTCTAAAATTTATATTTTTTATTTCTTACTATATTGAGGAACTGTTCTGTTCTGTGAACTGCATTGTATTGTATTGACCCCCTTCTTTTGACACCCACTGCACGCCCAACCTACCTGGAAAGGGGTCTCTCTTTGAACTGCCTTTCCAAGGTTTCTTCCATTTTTTCTCTACAAGGTTTTTTTGGGAGTTTTTCCTTGTCTTCTTAGAGAGTCAAGGCTGGGGGGCTGTCAAGAGGCAGAGCCTGTTAAAGCCCATTGCGGCACTTCCTGTGTGATTTTGGGCTATACAAAAATAAACTGTACTGTAAATAGAAGAATTTCAGCGAATCCCAAGTGGAGGCAAAGAAAAACATACTATTTGTTGGTTTAAACAGTGGTATAAACAACAAAAGGAAGTTGATCGAGTGACATAGAGTGTCGGAGAAACTCGAAAGCTCAAGTTCACAAAGTCGCCCAGTGACTGAAATAAAAAAGAAGTTGTCAGATTTCAAAGTCGCCGTGAAAAGGCAAGTCGAAGCCCCCCGTTTGAGTATCATATGAAGGCTTATTAGGGTACAGAGAAAAGAAAAAAAATTGGGACACAGTGGGAAAAAAGCTTGAAATGTCAACTTTAATCACGAAATTTCCACTTTAATCACGTAGTTTATTTTGTCATAAAGTAGAACATCATAAACTTCGTCTTAAAATCGTTTAACACTAGAATTACCGAGAGCCTACGAGAAAACTCGTAAATCCGGCCCACCTTAAATCCATTTGCACTTTTCCATCAGCGTCTTTTGTCCTGTAAATGTGCCGATTAAGACATGCAGCAAGCAGCCTGCTATTCCATCCTCCCACCGTCGCAGAAAGTTCACAAAGTTCTCCCAGCTCATGCCTTGTTTGATTATCTGGGAGTAAGTGAACTGCTGGAGTTTTAGAGTGGAAATAATAGATCGTTATTTGGAACACATGCATTTCATGTGTGTTCTGTTTCTACAGTAATCTGTGTTAACACATTGTTAAAACAGAAACTTTTTCATAATTTAGTAATAAATGTTACAAAATGTAGGCCTAAACTATAGAATGTGTGAAGCCTGAAGTCCAAAGATCAAATAAACACTTTCATAAAAGGTTCAAGGATGATACAACAGCTTCCGTGGCATAGCGGTAAGATTTGCCGACTTATAATCTAGAGTCCCCAGTTCAATTCTGACTATCTCCTGTACTTGCTGTTTTCAGTAGTTAGCTGCTCTTATTGTTAATATTATACAGTACATACATACATTTGGTTTGTGTCTGTAACAGACCGTGTACATTTATAGTACTGTACTTGTAAAAGTTACCTTTTTTTCACTTTTATTCTCTCAGTCATGATCACCATACATACACCACCCTAGGGATCTGACGCTGTTAGTTTTTATTTGAAACTGGGAGTAACTGAAGATATGAGTAGTGTTTTGAGGCAATGGAACTGGACATTCTCTGATCTGGAGGGATTAAAGCTGACAAACAAACGCTGGTGAATCTGCCTTCTTCGTATCTCACCATCACTTTATTTTTTTTTATTCAGTTTTATTGAGTGTTCTTGCTGCACTGAATAAGCTCACGCCTTCTGGTGCACAATGTCAACGCAGCACGGAGAAAAAAAAGAAAGAGACAAATATATGGGACATTGGGTATAAAATGAATCAGAAAACATCAGCGCACTAATGCAATATTATTTGAAAACGAACAGCGTCAGATCGGGTGTGAATTTATGCTGGCACTGTTACTTAGAGTCAGATTAGGAGAGGCAGGGGGGTGGGTATTACAGCGTGATCGTGATCGAGAGGATAAAACTGAAAAAAGCCAACTTTTACAAGTATCATACATTTATACCCAATGTCCCATATATTTGTCTCTTTCTTTTTTTTTCACCGTGCTGCGTCGACATCGTGCACCAGAAGGTGTGAGCTTATTCAGTGCAGCAGGAACACTCAATAAAACTGAATAAAAAAATATAAAGTGACGGTGAGATACAAAGAAGGCAGATTCACTAGTGTTTGTGTGTCAGCTTTCATCCCTCCAGATCAGAGAATGTCCAGTTCCATTCCCTCAAAACACTACTCACATCTCCAGTTACTCCCAGTTTCAAATAAAAACTAACAGTGTCAGATCCTTAGGGCGGTGTATGTATGGTGATCGTGACTGAAAGAATAAAAGTGAAAAAAAAGGTAACTTTTACAAGTACAGTACTGTAAATGTACACGGTCTGTTACAGACGCAAACCAAATGTATGTGTGTACCGTATAATATTAACAATAAGAGCAACTCACTACTGAAAACAGCAAACACAGGAGACAGTAAGGATCGAACCGGGGACTCTTGATTATAAGTCAGCAAATCTTACCACTACTCCACTTGTATCATCCTTGAACCTTTTGTGAAAGTGTTTATTTGATCTTTGGACTTCAGGCTTCACACATTCTATAGTTTATGCCTACATTTTGTAACATTAATTACTAAAATATGAAAAAGTTTCTGTTTTAACAATGTGTTTACACAGAATACTGCAGAAACGGAACACACATGAAATGCATGTGTTCCAAATAACGATCTATTATTTCCACTCTAAAACTCAAGCAGTTCACTCACTCCCAGATAATCAAACAAGGCATGAGCTGGGAGAACTTTGTGAACTTTCTGCGACAGTGGGGGGATGGAATAGCAGGTTGCTTGCTGCTTGTCTTAATCGGCACATTTACAGGACAAAAGACGCTGACAGAGAGGTGCAAACGGATTTAAGGTGGGCCGGATTTACGAGTTTACTCATAGAATCTGGTAATTCTAGTGTTAATTTACTAGTTTCTCAAATCCCCTTGTAACTAAAGTAGCACATTAAATGCTTTGTTTTGTATGTGTTCTTCTATGTACTCTATGTGTGTGAATCACTATTTGCTTCTTAAACGGCCTTTCTCTTCCTCCGACAGGACACAGAATCCATTATATTCGTGATATTAAAGCTCTCTGAATAAATTAAATACTGAGGTGTATACTTCATATAATTCTCATGATGATAGGAATTAAAGCATGTTATTAAATGTGGGAACACGGTGGCGCAGTGATAGTGATGAGCTGGTGCCACATCCAGAGATTGTTCATGCCTCATACAAGATGCTTGCTGCGCCGTGCACAACCTTAGATGAAATAATTTATTGCAGCAGTACTGTCTCTTTCAAACGTACTAACCTCCAATTCCTGTCCTTCCTTTTCTTTCTACAAATACCCAATCGCCACACAATCAGCTCTGTAATAGATGTAAAGCTATCTGTAAGCTGAGAATGCAGATTCTTCAAAACTTTTAAGAAACATTGAAATATCTTCATAGTACATGTTTAGTTATTCTATCCATCTATCCTTTCAGTGTTGCGCTAGCCCCAGCAAGAATACAGCACAAGGCAGGAACAATCCCTGAACTAGTTAGCGCTGTGACACGGTGTCCTCGCATGTTTAATTATTAACAATATAGATTATTTAAATGAAGTTAAAGTTTTATTTGTATAATATAATAAACATATTTTGCTGCATTTCATCTCAAAAATGATATCGTTATCATATGTAAATACACGCTAAAGTGTCTTAGGTTGTGCAATATTATGACTGTATCGCAAGTTTACAGTGAGGTAATTGTACTTATAAGTATAAACAGTTCTACAAGCAGCACTTGATGGACTGATTGATTGCGTTTATAGTTCTTGGGATGAAACTGTTTCTGAACCGCGAGGTCAGTACAGGAAAGGCTCTGAAGTATTTGTCGTATGACAAATAGGCAGCATGGCTGAAGCAGCGTGTGCTAGATGCTATATACCGATAATTATCTTTTTGATCAGCAACTGTAGAGCTGTGATTCCACACTCTGACACAGTGATACAAATACTCCGAGTGATGCAGTGAGAGAAATATGGAAAAAGATGATCCGCTGTGGCAACCCCTAAGGGGAGCAGCTGAAAGAATAAGAAGAAGGTGCAGTGAGAGTAACAATGCTAAAGCAGCTATGGTATTTGGAATAGTTTGGCTATTCAGTGAACCATTATATTGTTACAGGTTAATTACAATCAGATGCCTTAAACTAATAAACAATATGCGGTTAATTTCAGTGTATACGATAAAGCCGCATCAGGGATGTGGATCTAAAAAATAAAGGGAAACCACACTGGAACAAAAGTACTGCTTTGACGCTGGGTGCCGCCAGTTTGAAAAACCGAGCAGGGTTTTAGCTACTGTGAAAATGTGCGTGACATTACACCAAGTTTAGGTTTTATACATCATTTGAGCGTGGAAACAGGAGTACACAACATTTTTGTGCGTACTCACCGTTTATACATGAGGCCCCAGGTACTTTTTAAATTTATAAAAGACATTTCACTTTATAGTACAATTAATATATGCCATGATTGTGAAGAAATAACTGACAAGAAAAATACAAACTTATCCTTTAAGTTTATTTATTCATAAGAACTCTTTTTAACCTTGTGACATTGTTTTGTTTTATAATATACGAATGAAAAACAAGGATATATTATGCAACCTACAAGAAAATGTTATAATAGTGTTTCTATATAGTTTTAAAAATATGACCAAACATTTTTATACACCTTGTATATTTGTTTTATATAGCATATAGTTTGTATAGGCTAATCATTCAACTTCAGTGAAAGTAAAAGGCACATAGATAAATGTTCTTAAAAGTTTCAAGAAGACCAAAGACGACTCTAGTGCTTAATGCAGCATTTTCTCAATAGCTTGCTAAATTTTAAAAAGTTACATTTGTATCAAAATTATTTAAGAAAAAGCAAAAATCCTCAGCCTACATAATGCTTACCTTTCCAATGGATCAAATCCTATAACTGCAAAATAAGTTTAAAAAAAATCTAACTTAAAAGCTAATCAGACTTTATAACATTTTATTAAACTTCAGCTGTGTATCATTTATTTCCTGCAAGAAATGAATAAAATATAAACAGGCATACAGAAAAACAAAACAGTGAAAAACACTGTTCCTCAATCCTCTAAGGACTGTGATTTCCTCATCCAAACAGAGTACAATAAGAATCAGAAACAAAGAAAATAGCAAAAAATAAATAACATTAAAAATTATAACAAGGTATATTATCATTGTTATATTGCTACAAGCACAGGGAAGTTTATTTTCATAGGTACTGGACAAGTGGTAGGAGAAGCACTCTTTCCTTGTTTTTCATTTGCAAAATATTTTTATTGTAAATGTTAGAGTTCAAAACCTGCCTTGAAAAAATCAAACCACAGCACTTAAAGTTATAATAGTTAATACACTTTTTGACAGTGAGACACAAAAGTACATGTTGTAGCATACAAAGACGTAAATAATTTAACAGTCCCATTCTTTGATATATGAGAGAAGCATCTTCCAAAAGGCAAACAAAGCCAAATTAAAAGTAAAATGCCATTTCAACAAAAAATACATGTGACATCAAAATATTGTAAAGAAGCATATCTGGTCAGGTGAAGTTCATTATTTTTCATTAAATGCACATTCAATTAATTGCAAAATTTCTCAAAACTGTCTTGCAAGGAGTAAGTAGCATACTGTACATGACATTGGTGAATTCAATACTGAAATGTAGATCATCAATGTTCTGGTCATTTACAAGACATTGTTTCATTAATAAAAATGAATGCACAGGCTCTTTACTCCATCCATGCATTCTTAAAAAAATACATATAGTGCCTATAAAAAGTATTGTGTAACCCTGACTTTATAGATGGGGTTGTTGTGTTGCTGAGGAACACATCTTCTCCCAAGGTGCAGATTTTTTGTAGATTGCATCAGGTTTACATCAAGGTCTTCCCTGTATTTTACTGCATTCATTACACCTACCATCCTCACAAACTATCCAGAGAAGCCATCCAGATAATGCAGAGAAGCATTCCCACAGCATGATGCTGTCATGAACATGCTGCACTGTGGGGATGATGCATTTTTTGATAACCTACCCAAATAATGCCAAATGTGCCGCTATTTCTGTAGTCTGTGCAAGAGCTATCTGTTTTCTTGCCTAGATCATGTAGGAAAAGGGTCAGTAGAAGTCCCTTATTTATCAAGGCAGTTCCATGTGTCAGCTACAGTTCAAATGTATTGATTTAATGTTCAAAAATCTTTATTTGTCCTTTAGATGTTGCTAATTTCTAATTACACCAAAGTATGCAGTAATTGCACTCCTCATGTTTTTCCACATATCTGAGTTATCCTAAACATCAATGTATTATTCTTAATTAGCAATTACATCAGCAGTTTTCAAACCAAGCACGATCTCACCAATCAGATGTCCGATGATTGCAAGTGTGTTAACTGATTCACTAGCAAGCTCCTGTCACGTGCAAAATGATTTCAAATGAAACACAGCTCTTAGCAGTTAGTAAAGAAGTCCAGCACCTCCATCTACAGAACATTTAAGTTCAGTAAATAATAGCTCAGGAGTCAATAATGCAGATAACAATGTTGCTGACTGATTCTGACATAAAGGTCTGAACTTTGTTATGAGGGGCAAAAACACGGCATAAATAATATTTTTGTGTGTAATGCTTTGGTTTATGTGTTCACACTATTGGTTTATGACTATTTAGTACTGGTATGTATGTATGTTTTATTGGTTTGAATGTGTAGAGTACTGGTTTCATTCATATGAACTATATGGGTTTGTGTCCATATATTGCTGGTTTGTGTATGAACTATATTACTCTGTTTCAGAATCAGAAAACTTTATTAATCCTGAGGGAAATTGTTCATGTTACAACTGTATACATAGATAAAGGCACAAGTAACACTAAGGGCAAGTATAAAAATTTGCATATAAAATAAAAAATATAAATGGAATATAAATATCAAAATAAAGCACAATAGATCATCATTCACTAAGCTCAGGTACATGGTAATGAAATACAATAAATACTAAGCATGTACGTATCTTACAAAATCCCTAGTATTCTAGACAGTAATAGCATACTATGTTTGAAATACTTCTCATAATAATATTGCACATTCTGAGAACAAAATTCATGTGAGAAGAACAAACAAGTTATTGCACATCTAAGCAATAACTTGCAACTACTAGGTAGCTTATTCCAAATGTCTATCGTTCTTTTACACAATTGGTTTGTTTATCCTCTTAATGTGGGTGGCACGGTGGCACAGTGGGTAGCGCTGCTGCCTCGCAGTTAGGAGACCCGGGTTCACTGCGTGGAGCTTGCATGTTCTCCCCATGTCTACATGGGTTTCATCAGTCCAAAGACAGGCAGGTTAGGTGCATTGATAATCCTAAATTGTCCCTAGTGTGTGCTTGGTGTGTGTGTGCCCTGCAGTGGGCTGGTGCCCTGCACGGGGTTTGTTTCCTGCCTTGCACCCTGTGTTGGCTGGGATTGGTTTCAGCAGATCCCCGTGACCCTGTAGTTAGGATATAGCAGGTTGGATAATGGATGGATGGATGGATCCTCTTAATGTCTGCCACTTTCATATTGATGCCCCCCTACCTCCAGAATGCCACAGTGAAAAAAATAGCACTCATAAAACAGACTAGTGTTGCAGACAGTAAAAGATCTGAGTGTTCATAGGAAATACAGCCTACTTTGACCCTTCTTATACAGTGCATCCAGAAAGTATTCACAGCGCATCACTTTTTCCACATTTTGTTATGTTATAGCCTTATTCCAAAATGGATTAAATTAATTTTTTTCCTCAGAATTCTGCACCCAACACCCCATAATGACAATGTGAAAAAAGTTTACTTGAGGTTTTTGCAAATTTATTAAAAATAAAAAAACTGAGAAATCACATGTACATAAGTATTCACGGCCTTTGCTCAATACTTTGTCGATGCACCTTTGGCAGCAATTACAGCCTCAAGTCTTGTTGAATATGATGCCACAAGCTTGGCACACCTATGCTTGGCACACCTATCCTTGGCCAGTTTCGCCCATTCCTCTTTGCAGCACCTCTCAAGCTCCATCAGGTTGGATGGGAAGCGTCGGTGCACAGCCATTTTAAGATCTCTCCAGAGATGTTCAATCAGATTCAAGTCTGGGCTCTGGCTGGGCCACTCAAGGACATTCACAGAGTTGTCCTGAAGCCACTCCTTTGATATCTTGGCTGTGTGCTTAGGGTCGTTGTCCTGCTGAAAGATGAACCGTTGCCCCAGTCTGAGGTCAAGAGTGCTCTGGAGCAGGTTTTCACCCAGGATGTCTCTGTACATTGCTGCAGTCATCTTTCCCTTTATCCTGACTAGTCTCCTAGTTCCTGCCACTGAAAAACATCCCCACAGTATGATGCTGCCACCACCATGCTTCACTGTAGGGATGGTGCCAGGTTTCCTCCAAACGTGATGCCTGGCATTCACACCAAAGAGTTCAATCTTTGTCTCATCAGACCAGAGAATTTTCTTTCTCATGGTCTGAGAGTCCTTCAGGTGCCTTTTGGCAAACTCCAGGCAGGCTGCCATGTGCCTTTTACTAAGGAGTGGCTTCCGTCTGGCCACTCTACCATACAGGCCTGATTTGTGGATGGCTGCAGAGATGGTTGTCCTTCAGGAAGGTTCTCCTTTCTCCACAGAGGACCTCTGGAACTCTGACAGAGTGACCATCGGGTTCTTGGTCACCTCCCTGACTAAGGCCCTTCTCCCCCGATTGCTCAGTTTAGATGGCCGGCCAGCTCTAGGAAGAGTCCTGGTGGTTTCAAACTTCTTCCACTTACGGATGATGGAGGCCACTGTGCTCATTGGGACCTTCAAAGCAGCAGAAATTTTGCTGTAACCTTCCCCAGATATGTGCCTCGAGACAATCCTGTCTCGGAGGTCTACAGACAATTCCTTTGACTTCATGCTTGGTTTGTGCTCTGACATGAACTGTCAACTATGGGACCTTATATAGACAGGTGTGTGCCTTTCCAAATCATGTCCAGTCAACTGAATTTACCACAGGTGGACTCCAATTAAGCTGCAGAAACATCTCAAGGATGATCAGGGGAAACAGGATGCACCTGAGCTCAATTTCGAGCTTCACGGCAAAGGCTGTGAATACTTATGTACATGTGCTTTCTCAATTTTTTTATTTTTAATAATTTTGCAAAAACCTCAAGTAAACTTTTTTCATGTTGTCATTACGGGGTGTTGTGTGTAGAATTCTGAGGGAAAAAATTAATTTCATCCATTTTGGAATAAGGCTGTAACATAACAAAATGTGGAAAAAGTGATGCGCTGTGAATACTTTCCGGATGCACTGTAAATGCTGACACAAACAGTCATGTGTGAAATGTATCATTATGTTAATTATTACAAGTGATGAGAAAATCCTGCAGAGTTCGTTTTGCCATGAGTTCAGCAAAATCAAGGACATTTTCTTGAACTTTGCTGAACTCCATAAAATACACTGGGGTCAACGTGGAGGGAGGAACTGAAGTGGATTATAATGGTGCAATAGTCTTTTAAGTGTCCCTAAGTGTTAATGAAAAGTTGGTCAACTATGGTGGACCAATTATGGTGACCAAATATGTGATCTGAGCAGTGTTAACCACTGTACCTCTGTGCCTTAAAACAAAAAAATGCTGCAGTTTGAAGTAATACCACAAAAAAATGCAACAAACTGCCACAAACTAGCAATAAGTAAGTAAATTTAAGGTCACTGCACTCAAAGAGTTCCATTTTTTGGGCACACACTGACCATGCCAATGAGTGGTGATGTTGGACAGGCTCGTTTCATTGTTTGGCATGGCTCCAGGATCAGCTAGAAAATCTGTTTTGTTTCTGATTTAACTGTCAAGATTCTTTCATGAAAAAGAAACACCTTGTAAATTGATAAATCTTTTGTTTTATTATTTCATAGTGTGTTCTGTGTTTTCTGATGAGGAGGGGGAGGGAAATGGCTCCTTTAAGGCTTGTTTTGGGACCATAGCAGGGCATAAGGCTAATTTGCATGCATTAGTGTTATATATCTGGTGGCAGCACTTATAATATTCTCATTATGGTCAGCTAATGCAGCACTCAAATGAAAATGCTGCAAGTTTTTTAATGTATTTTGCAAAATGAAAATCCGGGGTTGTTGGTTTAAACTACAACTGCAAGTGGAAAAGAGGGTCTCACCTTGTTGAAATGAGTAGACATCAGTTAGAGATGAGGGACAATATCACAAAACACTGTCAAGCATGATAGGGCATATCCTTTATTTTCTTGTGTGCTTGAGAACCAGTGACAATAAACATGCGTGAAAATTCTGCTCATGGTTGCTACAGGTCTGTGATGTCACAATGGCACTGAAAGGCATTGTGGGGCGCTTGGAAGAAAGATATTTGCTTAAGCCAGCCACAGGGCAAATTTCCAGGTAATATCCAGGGTCAGGTCGTGGGGCTGCTGGAGACTATCCCAGTAATTTTCAGCACCAGCCAGGAGCAACACATGAACAAGATACCAATCCACACATGGACACCAGCCAAGTAATCAATGCTAATCCACCTAGCCGGCAGGTCTTAGACAGTGAAAGGAAACTGGAGCACCTGAAGGAAACCCACATGGACATGGGGAGAAAATGCAAACTCCACTTAGGGTGCAACTGGAATGAAAACCCAGGTGTTCTTTTAGCAAAGCAGCAGCACTACCACTACACCATCATGCTGTCCATTCTTGGAATTATAAAATATTATTTTTTCTTCATGTATTGTTTATTTTTTAATTTTAACAATTTTGTTTTCTTGACCTCCATTCTTGTTTAATCATTAAATGATAAATCTACCTAAAGCTAATTCCAGACAAACCTAATTTCATCCATCTTGGATAAATCTACTATTTCCATTTAAGAAAAGACAGGGCTGAAGAGACTAATAATACAAACACCTCATGAAAATAAGTCCAAGGAGTGTCCTACCATGGAAAGTACAACTCAAAGTACAAACTTTTGTCGCAAAAATGCACATCTTAAATGCACATCTAGGCAAAGTGCCTATAATAGGTATGTTTGAATGTGTTGCCATGAGAAGGTTATAACTATAAAGAGTGTACTGCATGACTCCTAAAAGACAAATGGAGTTTATAACGCCGCAAGAAGGAGATCGTCTTAAATGTTCAAAAAATGTGAGCCACTACAGAGTTGAGGAGGACCAGAAGACCCCATTAAAAGGCATTCCTATAATTCCATTCTTCATTCCTGTTAAATGGTAGTAAGGATTGTCAAGTTTGAATTATTGCATGAGCAGACCATCCACCAAGGAATATTTTTGATGCCTGCACTGTAAAAAATGTCAGTAAATTTAAGGGTAAAAATACTGTAAATGTTGAAAGTAAAAGACCTTTTCTGAAAAAAAGGAAAGTTATCTTATGTTCTACTGAAAAATACCTATATATCTTAAACAATACATTTCATTATTTTTTACAGCCAAGTTCTGTAAAATCGATATTTTTCTACCTTCAAAATATGCTAGATGTCATTTATTGATGCATTACAGTTACACTGAAAAAATCTGTTAATTTTACAGTGTAAAACTGTTAAATAGCAAAGGTAAACAACCGTAAAATGTAATATGGTAAATCACTGTTTCAGTAAAACCGGTTACGATATTTGCATAAGGACATGCCCCCTTTTACCATATTGTTCCTGGTGAACCGCATACTTTTGAATAGTAGGGAAAAAAACTTAAACTAAGTTAGCAGACTTATTTTTCCCTGTGTGCTGAAGGTTTTTTGAGGTTATGGAAGCTGATTTATGGTGGGTTGTATTCGATAAGTAGGACACAATACACCACAAAAGCAAACTTTACTTCCCCACCAGACAACGTGCCATCACTTCCTTAAACATTGAATTGTTTTCAATGGGTATATAATTAAAGGGTACATATTTGATATTGATTGTTGTTACTTTACTGCTGCAAACTGTGTACTGGGGTTTGACCCTGGCAATACATATTGTTTATTGATTGGCATATTTATTACACAACATGAATTTCTGGTTATGGTTAAACATTCCCTTCTGTTGGAATTTGTTGCAAAGAACAAATAGTTTTTACTACAAAATTATACTGTAGACCTAAAAATATTGTCACCTTATTTATTACAGTAAAATTGTGGCAACCCAGCTGCCAGTATTTTACCGTAAATGTAACATTATTTTTTAAAGTGTACCATAGACCAAAAAATATTGTCACCTTCTTTTTTACGGTAAAATTCTGGCGACCCCAGCTGCCAGTATTTTACCATAAATTTAACATTATTTTTTTTTTACAGTGTGACCCCACAAATGTAAATGTTGCAAGTCAGAGGTACAGTAGTAAATGTAAAGTACCAGACAGAAGGTAATATGCATTGAATGCCAGGCAGTGACATTTCTATGGCAAAAGAAACATCAGGATGGGAGCTAGAGATGGGAGGAAGAGCACTGCAGCTCTTCATTAGACAGGAAGGAAGTGAGGCCAGATAATAAAGACAAAAGGAGAAGAAAAAGAAATAGATGAGAAGTGTGGTGGAAATTATGTGTAAGTTTCTTCCATAGACAATCATGATATCTTGCTGTTCATGTTTTCTTGCTCTGTGTATATTCTTTATTCAAAACATATATGTAAACTTGTATGTCTTGGGATGTGAGAGAAAGTCAAAGCTACTTTATAAATGATCTAAGCATTCTCCATCAATTTCACTTACCAGTTTAGTATTGTGTAAATATTTAGAAATGTACGATGTAATGTTTAAATGCACATAATCTACATACTTTATACTCAGAGCTAAAATGTGGAGAAAAGAGACTGATATTTATGCAGATTTCCATTGAAGCCACTTAGTTACCACAAAATGAAATTAGACTCTCTATAGTTTCTCTCAAAAGTTTCTAATTGCATTTCTACAGAAACATTAAATTCAGTATATCACTAAAAATTTAAATTCCACACCTTTTATAAAAACAAAGTGATTTCCTGAGTTTGTAATGTGGAAGGTTGCACAACACAATCTTCTGCATCATTGGTATGTCTATTTTACTGTTTGAAAGTAAATAAAATACCTGAACAAAACCAAGATTGTGTCCCCCTTCCTTACCTGAGTGCCCAACACGTCTATGGAACATGTACACATTTTACTGTTATTTGTAACACTTATTAAAACATAAAGTTATATTCAGCCGTTTTGCTGAAGGCTGTGTTTCAGATATAAAAATATGCAACACTTGTACACATTTAAAACAAATACCAAGAATACGATAACAGAATGCATCCTTAAACAGAATACACCACAGACAGGAATAGACGCTGCGTCCACTTACTGTTCATTATTATTATAAGAATGCAATTGTTAATATTATCTACGCATTTCCGTTCCCTCTTTATACAGTTTGAAGTCTCGAAGGAATTTGAGTCAAACCTCACAACAGCGAGCAAAGATAAGGCATGGTCCGGATCGCTAGCCAAATGACACACCCACACACTTCATTTAGTTTCGCTAATCAATCTTGACCTCTCTTTCGACAGAGGAAGGAAGTCGGAGACCAAGAAAAACACACGAGAGAAAAGGAAAACTCCAAACTGAAAGTCTGAGTTCGTCTGTGAACCTGGCGAACAATGCTGAGGAGGATACCCTATCCCTTCATCGTGCCTGCGTTAAGAGAAGGATGGCGATGGTTTAAAAAAAAGTAAAACTTCATATGACTCCATTTTTAAAATTATTTTAGAGGCGCATTTTATTTAACACGTCAAAATTGAAGATTTCATGCCAGACACATGCCTCATGGAACATAAGGTCAAACTACCATGAAGGAAAAAATGCACACTTCAAAATTTCAGCATTTCAACATGAAGACAAGCTGTCCTCACAACAATCACTCATGTGAAAATGAGTTAGGAATTCAAATACATGATTTACACAGACCGTCTAAAATAGCCAACATGAAAACGTCAATTCACAATCCTTACCATTCAGCACGAGGCTTTACAGCATTGATTGGATGAATACAGTAGGGCACCATGGTTTAACTTTTCTTGTTGATGAAAATTAGTAAAATTGCCTTTGTAACTCGATTAATGTAGCCTATTAAATCAACACCATGTTATAATTTTTTCAGATTTTTAGAAATTCACCAAAACGGAGACATCTGCATTTTCATTTTGTGCAAAAAAGAGTTGCACGTTTTCTATGACGTTTCAATTTATTTCAAGTTAATCAAAACACAAGCTTCAATTAAAACACAAAAGCAGGTGCCAAAAAGAACAAAAACACGCTACTCACCGCATATGCTAACAAGGACAAGTTTTAGGATGAAGGATGCATTTTTATCCATTACGATAAGGATAATGTGAGTACTGTCCATTCAATAAGAGCTCAGCCGACGAGGAGATATTTAAAGTCGATCATTTTTGAGTAAATCAAACCTCAAATTAATTTGCTGAGGTTCTGAACCGTAATATTTCTCTACTAGATGCGATTCCCATGTCGAAACGATCTTGATAGTAGCCCTAAAACAGCACAATTGTCAGTCTGACAGCAGAGAGCAGCTCCTCCCAGAGCGCTGCGTGTGCCAGCTGAAGTGCGGGTCCCTAGTCAACGCGTCTTCTCTCCGCTCCACCGCCCGTTGGTAATACTTCGCACAATAAGAGGCGGAGGCAGCATGACATTCTTAGCCATTGCCTGAAGGGCTGCGGTGCTAACAAATAATTTGATCCAGTTATGCCACCACGTACTATACCAGCATGTTTATAGCTTGCCAAAGGTTTTTGAACCTTAGACAGTTTCACACTTGCCCGCTAAATATCTCAAAACCATAGTAATTCATTGTAATACCAATGGCTTGCGCTCAAACGGAAATGCATAGATTAAACTTTGTTTCCAGATAACTACCTATTAGATTACTAAAAGATTTTTAAACTAACTGCACAATGATACCAGATTCCCTTAGCAAGCCCACACAGCGCCTGCGTTATCCAACCCTCATTGTTCCTCCATCTGACCATTTCTTAAAACCCTTCAATTTTATCTAATTCTAATTTTCTTAATTTAGAGCAAACGGTCAAGTTAACCAGCATGTCTTTTGGATTTAGAGGTGAAGAAAGAGTTGGCCATGTCCTCACAGGTGGCGCAGTGGTAGTGCTGCTGCTTTGCAGTAAGGAGACTGTGGAAGATTGTGGGTTCCTCCCTGTGTGGATAGCGCTTTGAGTACTGAGAAAAGCGCTATATAAATGTAATGAATTATTATTTTTATGAAGAACCCAGGGGAATACTCACGCAGTAGTCCAAAAATCAGGTCAGTGGCTGGGCCAAGGTTCCTGTCAAGATTACTGGAGCCGTGATACACCTGTGTAAAACACTGAACCATCAGGTCGCCAACACGTTTTTATTTATTGACATAACAGAAAAGTACTTGTAAGGCACAGAAGGGAAGTGGAGCTGGAGGGGATAGCAAATCTCTGCTAAAATTGTAAATTAAAAAGCTACTAGATATATTTAATTGATTTTATGTTCTCATGGGATTAAAACAAGTATATATGATATTCTGCTCTTTTGGGGCATCAATCAATTTTCACTCTTTACTTTTTTCTTATTGTAAATATTAAAATACAGTCATAGCCTAAGGTTTACCGTCACCTTCATTGCACCTGGTTTATACCAAGTTCAGTCATGTGAAAAAATCAGTGAGCATTTCAGCGAATAGGTAACGCTTATCTAATAATCATCAAGCCCTATAATTTGATACCCTGGGGTGACAGTAGATTTTATTTAGCCATTTTCTCTTCAACAAATAGCAAGCCAAGGTCCAGAAAGTGTGTGGGAATATATAGTTAGGTCCATAAATCTTTGGACAGAGTCAACTTTTTTCTAATTTTGGTTCTGTACATTACCACAATGAATTTTAAATGAAACAACTCAGATGCAGTTGAAGTGCAGACTTTCAGCTTTAATTCAGGGGGGTGAACAAAACGATTGCATAAAAATGTAAGGTAACTAAAGCATTTTTTTAACACAATCCCTTCATTTCAGGGTCTCAAAAGTAATTGGACAAATTAAATAACTGGAAATAAAATGTTCATTTCTAATACTTGGTTGAAAACCCTTTGCTGGCAATGACAGCCTGAAGTCTTGAACTCATGGACATCACCAGATGCTGGGTTTCCTCCTTTTTAATGCTCTGCCAGGCCTTTACTGTAGCGGCTTTCAGTTGCTGTTTGTTTGTGGGCCTTTCTGTCCTAAGTTTAGTCTTCAACAAGTGAAATGCATGCTCAATTGGGTTAAGATCAGGTGACTGACTTGGCCATTCAAGAATTTTCCACTTCTTTGCTTTCATAAACACCTGGGTTGCTTTGGCTCTATGTTTTGGGTCATTGTCCATCTGTATCATGAAATGCCACCCAATCAATTTGACTGCATTTAGCTGGATTTGAGCAGACAGTATGTCTCTGAACACCTCAGAATTCCTTCGGCTGCTTCTGTCCTGTGTCACATCATCAATAAACACTAGTGTCCCAGTGCCACTGACAGCCATGCACGCCCAAGCCATCACACTGCCTCCACCGTGTATTACAGATGATGTGGTATGCTTTGGATAATGAGCTGTTCCATGCCTTCTCCATACTTTTTTCTTGCCATCATTCTGGTAGAGGTTGATCTTGGTTTCATCTGTCTAAAGAATGTTTTTCCAGAACTGCGCTGGTTTTTTTAGATGTTCTTTAGCAAAGTCCAATCTGGCCTTTCTATTCTTGAGGCTTATGAGTGGCTTGCACCTTGCAGTGCACCCTCTGTTTTTACTTTCATGCAGTCTTCTCTTTATGGTAGACTTGGATATCGATACGCCTACCCCCTGGAGAGTGCTGTTCACTTGGTTGGCTGTTGTGAAGGGGTTTCTCTTCACCATGGAAATGATTCTGCGATCATCCACCACTGTTGTCTTCCGTGGACACTCAGGTCTTTTTGTGTTGCTGAGTTCACCGGTGCTTGCTTTCTTTCTCAGGATGTACCAAACTGTAGATTTTGCCACTCGTAATATTGTAGCAATTTCTCGGATGAGTTTTATCTGTTTTCGCAGCTTAAGGATGGCTTCTTTCACCTGCATGGAGAGCTCCTTTGACTGCATGTTGTCTGTTCACAGCAAAATCTTCCACATGCAAGCACCACACCTCAAATCAACTCCAGGCCTTTTATCTGCATAAATGATAATGACATAACGATGGACTTGTCCACACGTGCCCATGAAATAGCCTTTCTTTGAGTCAATTTTCCATTTACTTTTGAGCCCCTGAAATGAAGGGATTGTGTTAAAAAATGCTTTAGTTGCCTCACATTTTTATGCAATCGTTTTGTTCACCCCACTGAATTAAAGCTGAAAGTCTGCACTTCAACTGCATCTGAGTTGTTTCATTTAAAATTCATTGTGGTAATGTACAGAACCAAAATTAGAAAAAAGTTGTCTCTGTCCAAATATTTACCTAACCTAACTGTATACTTAAGTACACCCTTCCTGCCTCCGTATCATATAAGATGGTCATTTGGAATGGATTTGAACCTCTGTAATTTACACACGCTTCTGCTTCGACTGCTATATTACGTGTTATTTTCGTTTTAGCGGGATGCGCTTTCTTTCAAAGTTTATCCATCCATCCATTTTCCAACCCGCTGAATCCAAACACAGGGTCACGGGGGTCTGCTGGAGCCAATCCCAGCCAACACAGGGCACAAGGCAGGAACCAATCTTGGGCAGGGTGCCAACCCACCGCAGGACACACACAAACACATCCACACACCAAGCACACACTAGGGCCAATTTAGAATCGCCAATCCACCTAACCTGCATGTCTTTAGACTGTGGGAGGAAACCGGAGCGCCCGGAGGAAACCCATGCAGACACTGGGAGAACATGCAAACTCCATGCAGGGAGGTTCAAAGTTTATCGTAAACTTTAATAAAAATGTGTCGAAAAATACCCGTTTTCACAAACTGTTTAGTTTTATTATCAACCAGTTTGATACGAGTAAACTTAAATTTATTAGTAATAAATTCAACTATTTAACGAGATTCTATCGACGAATGTGTAAAATACGATGTAGCCCTAGTGCGTAGTAAAATAGCAATACAGTAATCCCTCCTCTATCGCGGGGGTTGCGTTCCAGACCCCCCCGCGAAAGGTGAAAATCCGCAAAGTAGAAACCATATGTTTAAATGGTTATTTTTATATTGTCATGCTTGGGTCACAGATTTGCACAGAAACACAGGAGGTTGTAGAGAGACAGGAACTTTATTCAAACACTGCAAACAAACATTTGTCTCTTTTTCAAAAGTTTAAACTGTGCTCCATGACAAGACAGAGATGACAGTTCCGTCACAATTAAAAGAATGCAAACATATCTTCCTCTTCAAAGGAGTGCGCATCAGGAGCAGAGAATGTCAGAGGGAGAGAGAAAAAAACAAACAAAAATCAATAGGACTGTTTGGCTTTTAAGTATGCGAAGCACCGCCGGATAAAGCAGCTGCAAGGAAGGCAGCAATATAAAGGTAGTCTTTCAGCATTTTTTAGAGGAGCATCCGTATCCTCTAGGCCAGTGTGCGAACAGCCCCTCTGCCCACACCCCCTCCGTCAGGAGCAGAAAATGTCAGAGAGAGAGACAGAGAAAAACAAACAATCAAAAAACAATACGTGCCCTTCGAGGTTTTAAGTATGCGAAGCACCGTGCGGGAAGCATGTCGCTTGACAAACCAGCTGCACAGAATGGAGCAACATGAAGGTAATCTTTCAGCATTTTTAGACGAGCGTCCGTATCGTCTAGGGGCGTGAACAGCCCCCCTGCTCACACCCCCTCCGTCAGGATCAGAGAATGTCAGAGCAAGAGAGAGAGAGGAAGGAAAGCAAACAATCAAAAATCAATACGTGCTGTTTGATCTTTTAAGTATGCGAAGCACAGTGCGGGAAGCATATCGCTTGACAAAGTAGCCATATGTGAGCCCAGCAAGGAACAGAGCAATGTGAAGGTAATCTTTCAGCGTTTTTTGAGGAGCGGCCGTATCCTCTAGGAGTGCGAACAGCCCCCGTGCTCACAATATATTTGAGGAGTTTTATTTAATATGTAATACGCGCTCTGGTTGGGTAGCTTCTCAGCCATCTGCCAATAGCGTCCCCTGTATGAAATCAACTGGGCAAACCAACTGAGGAAGCATGTACCAGAAATTAAAAGACCCATTGTCTGCAGAAATCCGCAAACCAGCAAAAAATCCACAATATATATTTAAATATGCTTACATATAAAATCCGCGATAGAGTGAAGCCGCGAAAGTTGAAGCGCGATATAGCGAGGGATTACTGTAATGAACATCAGTTTCTTGACTTGCAATGGCTGTACAAAGATATTTAAAGAACAAACGATTAGAAGAAATTAACTCTTTCATCTTCTCAACTTGCTCTTAAACATTACTTAGGCAATTTGTGTGTGAGTGTGGATGTGGGTTCAGAGGATGATCTCTGCAATCTAGTGGCACCTAATCCAGGCTTGTTCCTTGTCTTGTGCACAGTGCTGCCAGGATTGCAATACAATACAATACAATACAATTTATTTCTGTATAGCCCAAACTCATACAAGAAGTACTGCAATGGGCTTTAACAGGCCCTGCCTCTTGACAGCCTCCCAGCCTTGACTCTCTAAGAAGTCAAGGAAAAACTCCCAAAAAAACCCTTGTAGGGAAAAAATGGAAGAAACCTTGGGAAAGGTAGTTCAAAGAGAGACCCCTTTCCTGGTAGGTTGGGCATGCAGTGGGTGTCAAAAAGAAGGGGGTCAATACAATACAATACACAGAACAGAACACAAGAATCCTCAATACAGTATAAAAATAAAAATATTACAAGTACGGAAAAGAATGTAACAGTAAATGATATCACATAATATGATTTGTATTTATTTAGAGTCCTGGAGACATCAAGCTGCCTCTCCCAATTGGCCATTCCACAGCTGAGACACCGCTGTGCCAGCCAATCCGACGAAAGGACCCATCTACCTGATCATTCCTGCGATCCTCCTTCAGGGATGACTTTACCTTAGGCAGGCAAAACAACTTGGCAGGTGGACCGTGGCACCAAGTGCCACATTTGAGTACAGAGAACAGAAACAGAATAGGTGAGGGTTAGTAACAAATTATAACTATCATGTTACTTATGTATTAGTGCTAATGACTAACAACAGAGATGCAGTCTGTACAGTTAATCAGCAGCTCTAGTCAGGATATGCTAAACTGAATTAGTGAGTCTTCAGCCAGGATTTGAAAGCTGAGACCGAAGACACATCTCTTGTAGTAGCTGGCAGATCATCCCACAGTTTAAGGGCCCTGTAACTAAAAGCTCAACCTCCCACTGTTATTTTGTTAATTCTTGGAATCATAAGCAGACCAGCATCTTGAGATCTTAATGTGCGATCTAGTTTGTAAGTCATGATAATTTCAGATAAGTAAGCCAGACCTTGACCATTTAAGGCTTTATATGTTAAAAGGTGGATTTTGAAATCTGCCCTAAATGTAACAGGGAGCCAGTGTAAGGATTTAAGAACTAGAGTTATGTGTTTGTATTTTCTTGTTCTTGTAATAATTCTTCAGCATGATTTTGGATTAACTGGAGGCTCCATAAAGAACAATTTGAACATCCAGTGAACACAGCATTACAGTAGTCAATCCTACTAGAAATAAATGCATGAATGAATTTCGCAGAATCCTGTTTATTTAGAAAGTGTCTTAATTTTCCAATTTAACATTATGATTCCTAATGATACAGTAGATCCCAGTGGAAGCATGTAAAGTGAAAACAGTAAAGGCCCCAGTACTGAGGTCTGCGTGACACCATATCTCACTTCTGTGTATAATGATGGAGTACTGTCAGCACATTTCTGTATGTATTGAAATCAATTTGATAAATAAGAACTAAACCAAGTGAGCACAGTGCCTGTAAGCCCAACATCATTTTATAGCCTATGCAGTTAAATAGAATGGTCAATGGTGTCAAATGCTGCGCTTAAGTCTAACAACATATTTACAGTGGAGTTTCCTTCATCAGAGGATATCAGAATGTCGTTTACAACCCACATTAGTGCTGTTTCTGTACTATGACCAGTGTGGAAACCAGACTGGAATTTCTCAAATAAATTGTAATGCATAAAGTGTGACTGAAGCTGATTGGCGACTACTTTTTCTAGTATTTTAGAGAGAAAGGGTAAATTTGAAATAGGTCTATAATTATTAAGTATGTGTGGGTCTAGGTCTGACTTTTTAAGTAATGGTTTAATGACTGACACTTTTAGAGCATCAGGTACTGTAACATGCAATAATGAACTATTGATAATGTTAACTGCGGTGGGTTGGCACCCTGCCTGGGATTGGTTCCTGCCTTGTGCCCTGTGTTGGCTGGGATTGGCTCCAGCAGACCCCCGTGACCCTGTGTTCAGATTCAGCGGGTTGGAAAATGGATGGATGGATGGATAATGTTAAGAATAGGCACTGCAAGAACATCCATTGCACTTTTTACTAGTTTTTTTTGGCAGTGGATCTAGGAAACAAGTAGTGGGTTTCATTTTAGAAATTAAAGTTAAGACTCCCTGCTCAGTTTACTGGATTAAAATTACTAAAATGTTGAATGCAATGTGAGACAGGGTCTACTAAGCTAGTATGTGGTTTGTACTGTGATGCTGACATCTAGAATCTTATATTTTTAATTTTATCATTGAAGAAGTTCATAAAGTCTGTACTGCTAATATCTGTTGGTATTTTGCACTGCAGATCTGAATTCCCATTTGTCACTGTTCTACACAGTACCCGAGGATTTTTATTATTGCTATCTATTATTGTAGAATAGTATTCTGAGCGAGCTTTAAAGAGAGCTTTTTATATTTTTTAACACTCTCTGTCCATGCAATTTGAAAGACATTTAGTTTTGTTTTTCTACATCTGCGCTCCAGTTTTCGACACTCTAATTTAAGAGTGACACCTGTCTTCTTCAATTCAGAATAATATTAAGCGGATATGTGCCACAGTGGTTAATTTTCCCACCTTGTAAGTCCAACATCCGTGTTTAAATGTTATTATTTGTATGGGTTTGTCTGTGGGTCTCACATCCCAAAAACATTTGCATTAGGTTGATAAAGTTAATCTTTGAGATCAGGATCTTTAAAAGCAGTTACCTACAATGAAAAATGTTGCTTCAGTAATAATTTTCTTTACTTGGCTTCTAATTAAGCAATTTGGTTGGAACAAAAACCTGCAGCAACTGATGTCATCCAGTACCAAACATGAGGATTTCTGGTCTGGAGTGTACTTCCATTGTAGTTGAAAGCATTGTCAATGATAGGCTTACTACAAGCACTGTTAAACTATAGGTCTTTGTACAGTATTTATGGTAAATCTACTAATTGATAAACTTCAAAATACATAATACAAAATCAAACAAAATAGGACGTATGTTTTAGGTGTTTAATTTTCAACACTACAGACTGCATCATGGGCAAAACAGTAGAACTTGTTTTTTCCTGTTTACATTCTGAGTTAGTTTAAAATGACTGGGTTCTTAAAACATATGTATGGAGTTTACATTGTAAATGAAGTAAGTGTAATGAAAATGCTATGTTCTGTTCTGAAATATTTTGAATTTTTAAATTGTTTGCTCCCAAGCAGCATTTCCTCATTACTGAAAAAAAAACATTTTCACAAACATGAGAGAGTTCAGTGTCCATATATAATTTTAATACTGACAACAACTCCATATTCACAGCTGACAAGACCAAGAAGCACAAATAACACATGTTGCATGCCTTTAGAACATCAGATAATGCTGGAAATATTGTAGCCAATAGAGGTTTCTTACATCTTTATCACAAAGTCTGCTAAATAGGAACAAAAAAATATGGAGAGAAGCTTCAGACAAAGAACTTGCAGTCACTAAAAGTTACTCGAACACAAGTTTGCAGCTTCTTTTAAAAAAAGAAAATCTCAGAAGCAAACATACACCATGCAATTGAGGAAACTATGCTCAGACATAACTGTAACATTGATCACTCATTTGTTGTTGACCCTGCAAATGTTATACAGAACGTACCGTTACCCATTTTGATAGGTACAATTGGAAATATTCCTTTGTCTTTTAATCATAAATGAGACATCTACTCTAAAAATAATATTAGCGTAATTTTGTCTGTTCAATTTAATAAGGTAAAGAAGTGTGTTTATGTTCCTCTTTTGAATGTTGTTCAGACTCCACCTGAAGTATATCAAAATATATTACTGCAGTGTGATTGCATGGTTGTGAAATTATTTAAATCATTTTTAAATGAGAGTTAAAGAGTCTAGAACAGCAAGGGGTGTTTGATCGACAGTTTGGTGAAAATATCACTGGAACAGCTCTCACTGTTTCTATGGAGAACCTTGTGGCTTATGGACTTGCAAGGTTTCAAGAGTTTTTTTTGTGTGTGGAGAACCTGGTATATTCTGTCAAGCAGCTTTGAATGACATTTAGGCAACTGGTTTTGAATCAAGTTCAAAGCACTATAAGTAGAGAATTCACATTCTTGCAATCACCTCATTGGCTTTCTTCAGGGATCCCAATTTCCTTCTCCTTTCCAAAGAGAGAACTGTTGGTATGATTAATTGGCAATTTTAAATTGCCCTGTTGTGAAAGTGTGGGTGCATGAATTGGTGGACTAGTTTCCTTGTAGATTTGTTTCCTAATCTGTACTCTGTATAAACATTTGTCTCACATATATTGTACATTTAAAAACATAAACAATTAAGTGTATAATTACTTGATACATAAAGATAGGTTATCTATAGGATGTCAGTTAATATGAGTAGAATAAACCTGCCCATACTTTTATTTGTTTTTTAAAAATTACTTTCCATTCATTCATTTTCTGTCTACTTTACAGTCTGTGAGAATCTATGGCCTATCCCAGCAGAATAGGATGCATGTAACAGCAACAACAAATAATTTCATCCTGGATTAGTCACCTTCTTTTCATGTTAATTGTAAGAGCATGCAAATTAAAAGTAGTTTTCACAAGAACAACATGCCTCACCAAGAATAAGCCCATGAGATCAGCATGGCCAGTTATGAAAAGAGTTGGGCTTGTCTGTCTGTCCTGCTCATGCCTGCCACTTCATGTTGTCATTAAAGGCAACAAGCAGATATGGTTGAATTGGGGTGATCACAGAATACTTAGGTTGCCACTACAACATACCTAGATCACACAGAACATACAAACTGTAAAATATCAGCAGCAAGACAAAGCCATGCTCATATGAAGAAATCCATCACTAGTCACTACATTGAATGGTCCATACACATATACTTCACATTTTAAAACACAAAATTGCTTGACCACAATTCACACTCTATCTTCAGTGCCATAAAATCAAATAATACAACAAACAATAAAATAAAATAAGTATTATTAAACATTTGATGAAAAAATACAGTATTTTATTTTTTGAGCTAAAAATACAGTATTTTAGCTCAACAAATCCACAAGCAGGAAGCTCACAATGCAATCCCAGCAATTACCCAGCAACATAAATGGAGACAAAATCAATGATCATAAAAAAATTATTTACACATTTAGAAACTACCATAAGTCCTTATATTCTACAGATCTTAAAGAAGACAAGACATAACCTAATGCTTTTCTGGATGCATTACAGAAACCACAACTAGGATACACTTCTGGCAGTATCAGAATTACTAGATGCTATAAGCTCAGTTCAGAGTGGGAAAGCAGCAGGCCCTGATGGCTACCTTGCCAAATTTTATAAAAAAATCTCAATTAAGCCAGCTCCGCTTTTATTAGCAACATTTACAGAACCTAGAGACAATACAATTCTACCTCAAACTTTTCGTCAAGCTCTAATTACCATCTTTCCTAAGCAAAATAAGGACTTTTACAATGTGCATCATACAGTCCAATCTCACTTTTGAATAATGACATAAAGATACTTTCCAAAGTTTACCTCTAGAAGGACTTAGAAAGTGCTTCCTTCGGTAACATCACAAGACCAAACTGGATTTATTAAAGGCAGACACTTACCTTCCAATCTTCGACGTCTGTTTAATGTGATATATTCATCTACAAAGTCAAACACCCTGGAGATATTATTATCGTTGGATGCAGAAAAAACATTTGATATGGTTGAATGGAACTACCTTTATACCATATTGCAGAAATTTGGCTTTGGCATGGATCAAACTACTGTATACCTGTCCAGAGATCCAGTTTGTATTAACAACATTAATTCAGACTACTTCAAGCTAGAACGGGGTACTAGACAAGGATGTCCCTTGTCACTACTGCTGTTTGCAATTGCCATTGAGTCACTGGCTGCTCACTGTTGAAATGCTATGAGATAAAGATGATTACTAAAGAAGGACTTGAACAGAAAATTTCTTTATATGCAGATGATATGGTACTGTATACAGTATATCAGATCCACAAAATACTGTGCCTGCAGTCCAAACAGCACTTACAGAATTTCAAAAGATTTCTGGATCAAGATTCAAGATTTAATTTGAACAAAAGTGTGCTCTTTCCAGTGAATTCTCAAGCACACAAAATCACAAAATTAGATTGGACACCTTCCCTTTTATCATCGCAGATCAATTTAAATACCTATCATCACAAGTAAACATAAAACTCTTTATCTACAAAATTTCAATGTCGGTGTGGAAAAAAATTAAGCAAGACTTACATAGATGGTCTACCCTTCATCTTGCTTTAGCTGGAAGAATTAATATTGTCAAGATGAATATCCTTACTAAACTTCTTTTTCTATTCTATTTTCTATTTCAGAACATTCCAATATACATCGGTAAATCATTTTTTAAGAAATTAGCCTTCAACCATAACCTTATTTATTTGGAATTCAAAACATCCATCCAACATCCAAAAGACAACCCTACAAAGACCTAAAGAAGAAGGTGGCATGGCTTTACCTAACTTTCAATTCTATTACTGGGCAGAAAATATATAAGCTATAAAAACCTGGATATTGACACAATTAGGGGAGCAGACACAGGCTTAGTCTGCAATAGAAATAAAATCTTGCAGTACTTCTTTATATTCCTTGCTTATTGTACCCCAATAAGTACAAGTCATCACCAATATACCAGAATATCACCAGAATATGGAACCAATGTAGGAAGCATTTTAAGATACGAGAAGCTTTTATCTGTGGCACCTCTGCACGATAACCACCTTTTTCACCCTCTCAAATGTACACAGTTTTTAGTGTCTGGAAAACATCCAGGATTAAATCACTTAGAGATCTGTACATAGACAACGTCTTTGCGTCCTTCAAATTAGAAACTTTCTTAAACAAAACCTATCCAATTTCCCTCAGCTCCCACATACCTCTATACCGGAAGAAATTTTGATCAGTCTTGAGGACTCAAACAGCATTTCTGAAATATATATAAATATTTTAAAGTCCCTCCCTTTCAAAGATCCAAGAATACAGTGGGAAAAGGATCTCTCACACAACATCTCAGAAAAGGAATGGAAGGTAGCAATGCACAGAATTCACTTGAGCTCCATATTTGCAAAGCATACAATTATCAACTTAAAATTATATATCGAGCACATCTCTCTCATTTAAAATTGTCCAAAATGTTTCCCAGGCAAGATCCAACCTGCGAACATTGCAATCAAGTTCCAGCCTCACTGGGCCATATGTTTTGGGCATGCACCACATTAACATCATTTTGGACAAAAAATTTTAAATGCCACTGAGATAGCCTGGGCATCACAATCCCTCCTAATCCACTAAGGCCGGGTTTATACTTAACACGACGCAACGCATGCTCCAGCAGACGCTTACTGTTTATACTTGCACGCGTACTTTACATAAATCTGGAGGAATCCAGCAGGTGGCAGATATTATCACGGTGAGAACAGGTTCAGCTTCTCTGTGTTGTGATTTGCCTGGAACACCCATTAAATTCTGATGACACCTTACCATAATATCTCTAAAAAGGATATTTAATGATTAAATCCATCAATCCAGGGATGTGTCCATTCCAGCAAGCATTGGGCACAAGACAGAAACTAATCCCTGGATGGGGCCTCAGCTCATCACAAGGTGAATACAAGCACACACATACACTGGAGTCATTTTAGAGGCACCAAATCTGCATATTTTTGGAAGGAAACCGGAGCACAGTGTAGAATCCAAGCAGGGAATACCAGCAACGTGACTCCCTGTAAGACAGCAGTGCTACCACTCCACCACAGTGTCACCCCCATGTGTGTAGTTATTAACAGTATTCATTATTTAAATAAAATTAACGATTTATCTGTAAAATGTAACATACGTGTAACATATATACTTTAATGCATTTCATAATGAAAGTGATATCAAGTATAAATCTAAAGATTCTAAATTTGCAGAGAGTTGGAATACCATACATTTAATGTGTTCTGTGTGGTGATCTATTGCTGCTTGCCGTAGCGATTAAAACTAATTTTATACAATAAAATTAATAAAATTAAAAAATAAAAAAAACTGGGATGACGTTTATGACAGTCTGCTTTAATGATAAACTACGAAGTTAAAGTGGACATTTCGAGATTAAAGCCAAAATTTCCACTTTAATCACAAAACACACGTTTTCACCATGTCCTTAATTTTTTTTTCTCAGTGGCTCAAATACAGGGATGTACATTATGTTGCTGTTGTGAAGTTGCAAAAAAAAGATGGCACAAGAGATGGTATGTGAGACTTTTAAAATGTATCGTGTGTAGCAGTTGTGGCGTGTGTCCACCTCTTGAACCCTCAGGTACCACTCCAAACACCAGGTAAAAGTACAATTCTTCTTTATTGTACAATAATCACGTGCACAAAGCACCCTCCACTCCACACTACTCATATACTCAATATTCACTATAATAATCACAATTCTTTCTCCTCTTACTCCCAGACACTTAGCCACCCTACCTCCCAGCTCAGCTCAGTGTCTGGGCTTTCCCAGAGTCCTTTTATACACCCTGACCCGGAGGTGTTCCTGCCCAACAGTCCACAATTCCTTATTCCTTCCGGGTCAGGGTAAACAGTCCTTATCTTCACCCCGGAAGCACGTCGTTTCTTCCCGTCCCGGGATTATGACGCACTTCTGGGTTATAGGGCATGTATGAGTCCACGGGCCTCCCGATAGCGACTCCCAGTGGTCCCCAATGTATCCAGCAGGGCTGTGCATAAAAACTACATAGTCCATGAGGCCTTGCTGGAATTCGGGGCCCGTCCATGCTGTTGGGAGAGCTCCTCCTGGCGGCCTGGGTGTAAGGCCCGGAATGTGAAGCCGGCCATCCTCCACACGTGTCATTACAATCAGGAATATGCGACGTTTGAATATAAAAGCACCACGAATGTATCTGTATGTCGCCATTTTGCTTCACCACATCGAACCATTCATCAAACATTGAAGCGCACACATCGATCCCGTAGGATCCACATAGAGGTTTTCTGTCACATGTAGATAGTAAACAGAGACTCTGATGTCACATTCCGATTTTTATCACATTGAGCCCCCTGACTTTTTGCTGGTACTGCAACTCGCATACGTGTCGCATTAATTTCTGAGGACCTGCTCAGAGGACGCGTCAAATGAACGCTGGGAACGCGTGGCAGCCATGATGCGGGCACGTACGCGTTCTGAGCGTGAAGTATAAACGAGCCCTAACAGCTGTGTTTGGTGTACTTCCAGATAGGCTTAAACTGAAGAAGGACAAACAAATTGTAATTGCCTTTACTTCACTATTGGCATATAGACTTATCTTGCTCAACTGGAAGAATCCTAACTCATCTCTTTTAAGACAGTGCATAACTGATGTTATATATAATCTAATATTGGAAGAAATCAAATTCTCAATTAGAGAATCTGTACAAAACTTTTTCAAAACCTGGCAGGATCTGATAAAAACATTTTAGAATAAGCATTTAAACTGAGGAAGTAGATTCTCTCCCCTCTTTTCCTATTCTAATTTTTTATTATTTATTTATTTATTTATTTTTAGTATTATTAAAGTGCTATTCTGCTGACCTAGCTCTCTTTCTCATGGGTTTGGGTCTATTTGTTTCAAACCAGTTTTGTTAAACTTGACTTGCACGTATGGAATGTTTTTTGATTTTAATAAAATAAAATATTAATAATAAAAAATACAGTTTTGTTTTGTGCAGTGTAAAATTCAGTTCCCCATTAAGCTTCAAACATCTAAACTAAACCTAAAAGGTGCCAATACGCATATAATAAAACAGTAGCGGCTTTTCACTGTTCACATTTATAAGACTATGTTGGTTACTATATAAAATAGGGATAAATATAAGGCATTTATATTCATTATGACCTAACATGTGCTTCTTCTTCTTTTCGCTGCTCCCATTAAGGGTCACCACTGCAGATCATTCTTTTCCATATCTTCCTGTCCTCCGCATCTTGCTGTATTACACCAACCACCTTTATGTCCTCTCTCACTACTTCCATAAACCTTCTCATAGGCTTTCCTCTTTTCCTCTTACCTGGCAGCTCCATCCTTAATATCCTTCTCTCAATATACCCAGCATCGTGCATGTGTCTAAACCAATTCAATCTTGCCTCTCTGACTTTGTATCCCAACCTTCCAACCTGTGCTAACCCTCTGATGATTTCATTTCTTATCTTGTCCATCCTTGTCACACCACATGCAAATTTTACATCTTTAACTCTGCCACCTCCAGCTCTGTCTCCTGAGTTTTGTTCACTGCCATTGTCTCTCACCCATAAAACATAGCTGGTATCACTACCATCTTGTAGACCTTCCCTTTCACTCTTGCTGGTAACCATCAGTCACAAATCACTCCTGACACTCTTCTCCATCCACTCTACCCTGCCTAAACTCTCTTCTTCACCTCTCTTCCACACTCCCCGTTACTCTGGACTGTTTAATCCAAAGTATTTAAAGTCACCCACCTTCGCCAACTCAACTCCCTGCATCCTCACCATTCCTCTGACCTCACTCTCATTTAAACACATATATTCTGTCTTGTTCCTACTGATTTTCATTCCTCTCCTCTTTAGAGCATATCTCCACCTCTCCAGGGTCTCCTCAACCTGCTCTCTACTCTCACTACAGATCACAATGTCATCCGAAAGCATCATAGTCCATGGGGACTACTGTTTAATTTTGTCTGTTAACCTGTCCGTCACCATTGCAAATAAAAAAAAGGGCTCAGAGTTTATTCTTGATGTAATGCTACCTTAAATGCATCCTTCACTCCTACCACAGACTTCACCACTGTCACACATCTTTTGTACATATCCTGTACCACTCTTACATCTCTGCTATTCCCGACTTCCTCATACAGTACCACAAATCCTCTCTAGGCACTCTGTCATATACTTTCTCCAAGTCCACAAAGACACAATGTAGCTCTTTCTGGCCTTCTCTGTACTTCTTCATCAACAACCTCTGAGCAGACATTACATCTGTAGTGCTCTTTCCCGGCATGAAACCATACTGCTGCTCACTAATCCTCATCTCACTTCTTAACCTAGCTTACATTACTCTTTCCAATAACTTCATGCTGTGGCTCATCAATTTTATTCCTCTGTATTTACTAAAGTTCTGCACATCCCCCTTATTCTTAAAAATCGGCAACTGTATATTACTTCTCCACTCCTCAGGCATCCTCCCACTTTCCAAGATTGAATTAAACAATCTAATTAAAAACTCCACTGCCATCTCTCCTAAACACCTTCATGTTTCCACAGGTATGTCATCTGAACTAAGAGCCTTTCCATTTTTCATCCTCTTCATTGCTGTCTTTACTTCCTCATTGCTAATCCATTGCACTTCCGATTCACTGTCTCTCCACCATCTAACCTTTTCCCTCATTCTCTTCATTCATCAGCTGTCAAAGTTCTCTTTCCATCTACTCAACACACTCACCTTGCTTGTTTCCATCTTTATCTTTTATCACCCTAACCTGCTGCACATCTTTCCCAGCTTGGTCCCTTTGTCTAGGCAATTGGTACAGGTTATTTTCTTCCTCCTTTGTGTCCAACCTCTTACTGTATATAACTCATCATACACCTTTTCTTTAGCCTTTACCACCTCTCTTCACCTTACACCTGATCTCCTTATACAGTACTCTCTGCATATCCTTGACTATCCAATTTCTTCTTCAACAACCTCTTCCTCTGTATGCTCTGCTGTACTTCCCCATTCCACCCTCATGTTCCCTTATACTCCTCCCTCTGTCCAGATGTCACACCACCCTTCTAGCTGTCACACTTACTACTTCTGTTATAGTTGCCAGCTATCTGGTAATTCTTCACTGCCACCCAGTGCCTGTCTTACTTCCTCCCTAAACTCAACCTTACTGTCCTCCTTTTTCAATTTCCAATTTTTCAAAAATGATACTTGATAACCTCAATTATATGGCATCCCTTGAGGTCTGACCCATTTCTGACTTATTTTATATGCATACTGAAAGAGAATCAACCGTTCAGTTTAACAATGTGATAAATTTACATTAATTTTCCCATAGAAAAATACTTTGCAGAAGCTAGCAGTATATCAAGTGACATATTTTTGAGAATAAATAAAATAACATCTGCAAAATGAATGACTTTAATCAAAAATCCTACTAAAGCAATATCAAGCACAAGAGGGGATAATCCTCTAGTGAAAGTGCAGTGTGTTTCAAAGAAATGAATTGCAAGAGTAAGTAGAGAATATTTTATAGACAGGGAGAGGAAATGGCTTATCAAACATTAACAATTATATGCAAAACAAGTGGAATAGTTGAACTCACCCTGTTTTTCTGGAAATTAAGCTACTCATTTCCTGGGATATGGAAGTGAACTCAAATTTTGAAGTAAATAAATCAAAAGGACAAAATCACCTTCATATATTATTGCAGAACTATCCATCCATCCATTATCCAACCCACTATATCCTAACTACAGGGTCACGGGTGTCTGCTGGAGCCAATCCCAAGCAACACAGGGCAGGAAACAAACCCCGGGCAGGGCGCCAGTCCACCTCAGGGCATGCACACACACACCCCCACTGGACAATTTAGAATCACCAATGCACCTAATCTGCATGTCTTTGGACTGTGGGAGGAAACCGGAGCACCTGGGGAGAACATGCAAACTCCACGTAGGGAGGACCTGGGAAGCAAACCCAGGTCTTCTAACTGTGAGGCAGCAGCGCTACCCACCGCGCCACCCTATTGCAGAACTAGAATCCCACTTTAAACTGACCAAGCTGTGGCTGTCTTGTTATCCTAAGAAAGGAGAGGAAACACATTCTTCTCAGAGAGATATCCATCCATCCATTGTCCAACCTGCTGAATCTGAACACAGGGTCACGGGGGTCTGCTGGAACCAATCCCAGCCAACACAGGGCACATGGCAGGAACCAATCCCGGGCAGGGTGCCAACCCACCGCAGGACACACCAAGCACACACTAGGGCCAATTTAGAATCGCCAATCCACCTAACCTGCATGTCTTTGGACTGTGGGAGGAAACCGGAGCGCCCGGAGGAAACCCACGCAGACACGGGGAGAACATGCAAACTCCGCGCAGGGAGGACCCGGGAAGTGAACCCGGGTCCCCAGGTCACCCAACTGCGAGGCAGCAGCACTACCCACTGCGCCACCGTGCCGCCCTCTCAGAGAGATATGCACACCTTAAATGGCTCAAATTTACTAGATAAATGTGGACACAATGTTTACTACTGAAATACTGATAAATGCTATAAAGTAGAACCGTGTAGTTTAACAGCACCTTCCACAAAATAACCTGTTATTAAATGAGCCTATTGTAAGCCCATGAAAAATGTTTGAAACAAATGGGTGATTATCCACAACCTTTCAAATTGTCAGTAAGTATTTGGTCAACTGTATCTTATTAGCTGGGTAATGGTTTTCAATTGATAGGTACACCAATGGAAATAAATACTGAATTTTGCAAAACAGGCCAAGTAATATAACAATCAAAAGAATTTATAAAGAATATATTAGAGTTTTCTATAACAATCACATTTAAACAATTTCAAAGAGCAAAACTCTGACTTTAAAAACTTAGAAAATGTCACAAAAAGGGCATGGCTGATCCATCAAAAAAGCATGATTTCCAGAACAAGATATTAGAATTCAGGACAAGTACATGGATTAGAAACAATATCAGCAAATTGCTGTACCATGACACCGTTTATTTTTCCTTACTCTGAAGTTTTCTCCAGGGTCCCTGTTTCAGTACCATGGGAGAAGCTTTTTTGGGGAGGCTGAGAGTGTAACTTTTTGTAAAGATGCTCAGATCAATTGGCCTCCGATCTTAATCGGCCTATTTTCATTAAAAAAAATTTGATCAGTGATGAATAAATTGGCAGATCACAAAAAATGATCTTTTCAGTGCCTACTTTTCTAGTCTTTACGGTAATTTAGATGCAGTGCTCCAGCATTAAACATACTATCATGTAAACAAAGTAAGTCTTGTTTTACAAAAGAACAATGGACAATTTAAATATTAGCCTTTATGTTAAAGAAAGTGGAGAAATAAAATGAGAAAAAAGAATCAGAAAAGTCTTCTAGTGCAATTAGGCAAAGGGCAAAAAAAAGCAAATTCAATTAATTCAGGCCTTTTTATTTTGTCACTTAAAATGGAGTTTGGAGAGCAAGCTTCATTTCATGTTCAGAAGTTTACATTTTCAATCGGAAAAAGAAAAGACAAATTTGAGATTGCAGCCTAGTTAACAATAGTCTTTTTAGCTTAACAAAAAAAATGGTCTTTTACTTATAAAGCTGTTAAGCATGTTAGTCTTGTGTCTTATTGATAAACAACTTATGAACATTTGATATAATTACGGCTTTTTTAAAGATTTGTATTTGGGTTTATTATTTGTTGCTGTATGTCATACAGTATAAGTTTTGGTAAGAAACAAGCACTGCATTATTAAAATGGTAATTTATATTTATAATTACACAGAATAATGAATATCTAGCTGATACACTGAAGAAAAAAAACACCTGTAGAAATATAGTAAATGTATACTTTAACAATAAAAAAATTGCAGTGCAATTAATGATTAAAAATAATTAAAACCACTAACTGCAGGTATATTTACATTTAACACTAGAATTACCAATGCCTATGAAAAAACTCATAAATCCAGTCCACCTTAAATTCCTTCGCACCTCTCCGTCAGTGTCTTTTGTATTGTAAATTTGCCAATCAAGACAAGTAGCAAGCAGCCTGCTATTCCATCCCCCCACCAAGACAAGCAGCAAGCAGCCTGCTATTCCATCCCCCCACCACCGCAGAACATGCAAAAGTTCTCCCAGTTCATGCCTTGATTATCTGGGAGTGAAGTGCTGGAGTTTTAGAATGGAAATAATAGATTATTATGTGGAGCACATGCATTTCATGTGTGTTCTGTTTCTACAATAATCTGTGTAAACACATCATTAAAACAGAAGCGTTTTTCATATTTTAGGAATAAATGACAAAATGTACACATAAACTATATAATGTGTGAAGCCTGAAGTCCAAAGATCAAATAAATACTTTCACAAAAGGTTCAAGGATGCTGCAAAAGCCTCTGTGGCGTAGCAGTAAGAATTGCTGACTTGTAATCAAAAGTCCCCTGGTTTGATCCTGACCGCCTCGTATATTTCCTATTTTCTATTTCCTGAATAAAAAAAATTCAAGTGACGTTGAGATACGAAGACGGCAGATTCACCAGCATTTGTGTGTCAGCTTTTATCCCTCCAGATCAGAGAATTTCCAGATCGATTGTCTCAAAACACCACTCACATCTTCAGTTATTCCCAGTTTCAAATAAAAACTAACAGACATCAGATCCCTTGGGGGGGTGGGGATAGTATGTATCCTGATCGTGACTGAGAGAATAAAAGTGAAAAAAAACGGTAACTTTTACAAATCCTATCAATTTACACCGGCTGTTATAGATATAAATCAAATGTATGTTTTTATTGTATAATATTAACAATAAGAGCAGCTCACTACTCAAAACGGTAAATATACAAGGCGGTCAGGATCGAACCAGGAGACTCCTGATTACAAGTCAGCAATTCTTACCGCTACACCACAGAAGCTGTTGCATCATCCTTGAACCTTTTGTGAAAGTGTTTATTTGATCTTTGGACTTCAGGTTTCACACATTATATAGTTTATGTGTACATTTTGTCATTTATTCCTAAAATATGAAAAACGTTTCTGTTTTAATGATGTGTTTACACAGATTATTGTAGAAATGGAACACACATGAAATGCATATGTTCCAAATAACAATCTATTATTTACATTCTAAAACTCCAGCATTTCACTCCCAGATAATCAAGGCATGAGCTGGGAGAACTTTGTGCATGTTCTGTGGCGCTGGGGGATGGAATAGTCGGTTGCTTGTCTTGATCGGCACACTTATAAGACAAAAGATGCTGATGGAGAGGTGCAAAGGGATTTACAGTGGGACAGATTTATGAGTTTTTTCGTAGGCTTTGGTAATTCTAGTGTTAAGCAGTGTTTCATTTCCAATGCCAATTAAATGACAAACACATACACACACACACACACACACACAGACACATATGCTAATACTGTATATATATTTATATATATTGTTACAGAAATGGTCAAAACTACTTTCTTAATAAGCCTTGTTTCAGATAGATACATTACAGAAAAAAATATGACAGCTTGTAATTATGAGAAGCATCTTATTTTTTGTTATGCCATATACTATGCATACATATTTTTGCACATATTTTATTTGTATGTATTTTAAATATATGTTTTTATAATTTTAGTATTTTTATGGTCACTGAAAAATAAGCCTACAAAATTTCATTTTGTTCATAAAAAATGAAAAGCTGACATCTGTGGTCTATGGTTTAATTATAGAAATACACTTTAATATAGGACATAAGGCTTGTATGTGTCTGGTTATGCAGGAACTTAATGTAAAAAGTGTTTTAAAGGGATAAAGAAAACAAAAATGTATCGATCAATCATATAACATGAAAAAACCTGATTGGAACATCCCTAATTTCTTCTTAAAGTCAACTCAATCTCTGATCCCTCTTTATGAAAATGGAAATGGCTATTCCAGTCTTGCAATTAGACATACAGCCCCTGCAGTATTAAAATTAACAGATTCTGAATATGTTCAGCACATACATCATTTAAGGATTCAATCTAATTTAACCTTGCTGCTTCATCAATGGAACATTTTGCACCGCCATTTTATTCCTTACCCCACAAAAGACACCACAGGGCCTTTTCAAAATTATGTATTTTTTATTCTAAGAGATATCATTAAGGGGTCAATGTTCTTCTGGTTTTCCAAAACAATGCCAGAATAATAAAAGCAAAGCTTCTGTAGTGCTCCCCCTTTTTCAAATTCAAAACAAAAACACTCTTACCTCAGTTACTACAGCATTTCCAGTAATGAAACACAGAGGAAAACATTGGTGCAAGTTTGTTAAATGGCATGACAGCACATATATATGTAGCTGGCACTTCAAATATGATAATACATAAAATCTACATGCAGTCTTAAGACTAATGCTCTGCCAAGTCATTTTAGTTGGAACAACATAGATGTCCTACGCATATGGTAATTAACTTTTGGAAGGTCAAATGGTTCTCTTGGAGTTATTGTTAAAGACTCTGTGCAGATGAAAAAACAACACACCAAGTCCCTACTCCATGCAATGCCACTCTATGAAGGCTCCTCCTTCTAGTTAGTATACACAAGTTAATGTAACTGCATGATTAACTTGTAATTAATTTTGTTTCTGACCAGCAATATAAATCAAAAGTTTAAAACCACATCTAAATCTGTATATTCTTGTGCTTCATGGCAGGAATTTAATAACTGATTAACAATAATTTGTGACGGGTGGCCAGGTTCCAAGGCCGGCCGGGACGCCCCTTCAACACTGGATCCAGGGGAGCAGCCATGGGATGCACTCTACATCCCCCGGAACGCTTGGTGGCAGCCCTTCTGGGATACATCGGGGCCACAGAGGTGGGACTTCAGGACTCAGACCTGTTGGGCTCCATGGCCACCGCCTGGAGGAGCTGCACTGCTTAACGAGCCTCTGTGGGCTGGAAGGCAGCCACACCCAGAGGGCTACAAAAAAAGCCTGCAGCTACTACTCAGGGCCAGAATTGGGAGGAAGAGGATGAGGTTGCCTGGGAGGAGTGGTGGTGCCAGAAGGGTGTATTTGTGGTGATTAGTTGTGCTTTATTTGAAGTGCTTTGGGACTGTGTATTGCCTGCGGGGTTCACGGAGAAGACGTGCCCCACAGGTGAAGAAAAATAAAAAGTCTTTGTGCTTTTACACATGCCTCAGTGTGAATCTGTGCCAGGTCTGGCACCTATATAGCATCTTATTTCACAAAACATAATAATGGTCTCTAGGTAAACAAAAATTAAATATTGTAAATTTAAAAGATTATAGCCAAATTACTTGGTTTATTCTATATTTCAATATACTGATGCCTGTGGAAAGGGACTGACCTAATGATATATGTAAAAGAACATGTTAGCTGAGTCTGTCTGCATAGACCTACCTGCATAAGAAAGTTAACGAACTTACTTTGATAATTATAAATGAATTTATCATACAAAAATTGTCAAGTTTTGATGCTTTCATTTTGGAGAGCTTTTTAACAATACTTTTTATATTACTAAAATCAATTTTTGGAAATGAAAAAAGAGAGTTAAAATAAACATGATCTTTGCTGGTCAGCTAACAGGAAGCAGGTCTACTCATCAATGCATCACTTCTGCATTTTTTGAAAAGGATGAATCATCCTGATTCTTGGGCATATCCTCAAATTTCAGAGCTTATCAAAGTGTTGCTTTCACTTCACTCACTATATCCAGTTGCACAATCTGGAGAACTTCCTCTCTGACATTTCTAAACCATTGAATGTTAGCCAGAATCTTTTTTAAAGACATTGAAAAGTCACTCTCCATCACCTCATCTACTGCCTTCTATACTCAGTCCTTACCTTTGGCACTGTAAAACATCAGATTTTCTTTGCACATTAAAACAGGTTATTTAAATGATGGTCAAGCAACCACTACAGCAATTTTGTTTCCAAGGCCTCTTTCATTAAGTTCAGTATCACTGTAAGTCATCTATTCTTACATCTTGTGTAGAATCCAGAAAAATTGCTTTCACTTTCATAAAAATAAACTTTTGTATGCATCACTGGTTTTTAGGATTGACAGGATGTTTCGGTGGATTTCTCAATCATTTTGTGTTTCTTCTGGAACTCCGCATGTCTGGATGAAATTACTGTCCATTAAGTGAGTTCTTTTGGTCAGCTATTGTTCACAAGTATGCTTGTAGTAGTCCAGAGTAAGTATCAACTAAAGTCAAAGCATACGTATTGTTGCTTGTTTTCTCTTAGAAATCACCCAGTTAGACAACAGACTTGATTAAGAATTCCCTTTTGAATATGGAATCAATCTCCCCAAAAAGACCAAATATTCTAATTTTTTATTAAATGCATGACTACAAAATGTGCCTATTGCTAGGAATGTGATGGGACCGTCTGTATTCCTGCATTGTACTTGTAAATTGTAACTTCAGTGCATCTGTTTCAGCTCATTTATAACTGCATCTGTTTCTGTTAGTTTAAGTGTAAATGCCACAGACCTAGAAGCTGGTTTAATTAGCTTATAACCTGAAAACAAAAAAAAATTCATTGGACACTGCATGACTAGAAGCTGTTTTTGTTAGTTTAAAAACTGATAAAGGCATACGAGTCATTCATGATATGGACAAGATAGCCAATCAAATGAGTATAATGACTCGAAACTTCACATATGCATTTTAACATAAATATGGCCCGTCCTAGGGACTAAAGAGGGCAGTGACAAAAGTGGAATGTCATAAGAAGCAATGTCAGACATCAAGACCCATGTGACCAATTCATCTGCACATTAGAGAACATAACCTATGAATAACATTGATCCCTAAATAAAAAGTCCCCCAGGATAAAATACACTCCTTGACATTGTTGGTTTTCAGTAAGCTTTTCTAAGACTATTTTTATCTGGACTTTGCTGCCTATTTTATTTTCTCTTATTTCCATTACTGTTGGTCCAGGTAAAACTCATAACACCTTCTTTTTCTTCAATGCACTCAAATTGTCATAGAGCAAACACACACCACATCCAAGAGCAGGGTACCCACATACAGTTCCAGTATCCACACACTTGCCTAGGGGTGAGGAAATTTAGAGTCAGAAAAAACATCATCCTTGCCCTGAAGGCTAGTACCAAGTGAACATGATTACATCAAATCTGTTCGTTTAGTTTTCCGTATCCTCTCCAACTTCCCCCAACAACTGAATTAGTATACTGTTTTGGTCTGATACAAGCATTGGATGATCAGACTCACCCAGATCAATGTAGAGGGAGTTGGGTGCTCATTTGGGCATCAGCGGAGTGGGTTGTTTGGTTGGTTTACTATTATTAATACTCCTCGAACATATAACAACTCCACCGAAACAGAATGAAGTTCTTCAAACATATTCAAATCATATACTGTACACTAGATTTTTTAGGACACAATAGACAAATTCTATGCATTTCACACCAGAAATGACAGCAAGAAGAAGATTCAGTTCCAATACATGCCAAAGTGAGCTTTGGAAATTTCAAGTAAGTAGAGCAGGACTCTAGGAGTTGAGCAGATTGCCTTCTATAAATTTAGTCTTAGTTTAGTGCGTTAATGGGAGTTCACCTAGGTATTTCTTGTTTTATAATATCACTGTTTCATAAATTAATTTTATTGTTTGTTATAGAATTCCAAGCCTTTTGACATTAGATAGATAGATAGATAGATAGATAGATAGATAGATAGATAGATAGATAGATAGATAGATAGATAGATAGATAGATAGATAGATAGATTAGTACCATACATTATAAAGTAGTGGCAGTATAAATATGCAGTGAACAGAAATACACATATAAAAAAGCTATCATCCAACTGTAAAGTCACTTTCAAGTAGGTTTTGTGCAATGCACTGTACATCTGTACAGAAAGGTAACAAAATTATTTTTCTGCCTTTTTTTAGTGAGCCTTAAATGCATGTTCAACCATCCAAACTGACCATCCACCTCACGTCAGCCAGTCTTCTTTCCTATCTAAATACCCATTCATCCTTCACAGCTTTGGAAATATCCTAAAAATGCACACACTCTAGCATACAGCGTCACTGTCAGCTTTTCCTAGTCATCCATATTCCATGTTTCACAATATAATTGTGTTAGTATGTCAGCACCCTTGATGGTGAATGTTTTGAATTCAATTGAGCCAAGAGACAAATGTAGACTATTTATGGAATCTGACCCACAGTTATTTTAAAACTGCTTGCAGTGTGCCCTGTATGACAATGCATTGTGGTATGGTTTTGCTAATGATGACTAACAAAGATATATGTAAAGTCTTGGTAATGTACTTATATAAGAACAGTATAGAAAGCATTAACTATATCAGTTTTTATATGTTGGGTTTAAGCAAATATCTCAGAGTTTTTGCTTCAGTTCGTTTTAATATTTGTGTAAAATGTTTAATATTAAAACACTTCTGTTTCTTGCTAATGACAATGAAGAGATGTTTATATTTTATTATTTATTTATTTTATTTATTTAATTTTGTTTAGGTGGACTCTTTCTCATATGTATAAGCAAAGTATTCCTGACACTATGTGAACAGTTCAAAAGCTGTGCATTCTAATAGTATGATGTTGGGAATCTGAATCCTCTGCAATCACGGGTGCATGAACAGACAATAATAGTTGCAACTTGATGGTCATTTTAGTCAGTATGATTTCCTTATTTTTGTCATAATGGCAGAGTTGCTCGCACTGCTGCATTAAACCTGAAAGGTCCTGGGTTTAATTTTCTTCATGTCTGCATGGATTTTCTCTAGATACTCAGTTTCACTTATGTGCGTCAGAGGGTCACCTTCCAGGCTCTCTCTTTCAACCCACAGCTCAGAGAAGACGTCCAATGAGGACAACTGACTCCACCCCTTCCAGTCCAAGGACTATAACACACAAGACGCTCCTGGAAGGCAATGTCAGATTTGAGAAAGCTACCTAAAGTTTACCTAACTTGACCACTCTACACAGCAAACATATCCAGGGAGACATACTGATGTGCTGACGTCATCTTTGCAAATGAGAGAGAAGCGCAGAAGGCTCCTGTTTTCAGTGGTGTGAGAATTCATTAAAACATACATTTTCCTCCATCAACTTGTGTTTTGGTTGCCTCTAAGGAGCCATTTGGGAATTTTTAAAGTTTTTTTTTCCCTTTTAGAAGGGTTTTTTGCGTTTTTTTCGCCCTCACAGCAGCAAAAGCAGCTGAGTGTTTTAGAACATCAAAACATTAGCACAATCTACACGAGAACAGACTATTCAGCCCAACGAAGCTTGCCAGTCCTGTCCACTTATTTCTTCTAAAAAACATCAAGTCTTACTGACTACCATGCTACTTGGTAGCTTATTCCATGTGTTCTCTGTGTAAAGAAAAACTTCCAAATTATTGTGCAAAATTTACCCTAACACTAGAATTACCAAAGCCTACGAAAAAACTCGTAAATCCGGCCCACCTTAAATCCGTTCGCACCTCTGCGTCAGTGTCTTTTGTCCTGTAAATGTGCTGATAAAGACAAGCAGCCTGCTATTTCATCCCCCCACCGCCGCAGAACGTGCAAAAAGTTCTCCCAGCTCATGCCTGGATTATCTGGGATTGAAGTGCTGGAGTTTTAGAGTGGAAATAATAGATTGCTATTTGGAACACATGCATTTCATGTGTGTTCAGTTTCTACAATAATCTGTGTAAACACATTGTTAAAACAGAAACATTTTTCATATTTTAGTAATTAATGACAAAATGTACACATAAACTATATAATGTGTGAGATCTGCTGACTTGTAATCAAGACTCCCCGGTTCGATCTTGACTGCCTCCTATATATACCATTTTCAGTAGTGAGCTTCTCTTATTGTTAATATTATACAGTAAACACATACATTTGGTTTGCATCTGTAACAGTCAGTGTACATTTATAGTACTTGTAAAAGTTACCTTTTTTTTTCACTTTTATTCTCTCAGTCACAATCACAATACATACTACCGACCCCTCCACCCAGGGATCTGACGCTGCTACGTTTTATCTGAAACTGGGAATAACTGTAGATGTGAGTGGTGTTTTGAGGCAATGGAACTGGACATTCTCTGATCTGGATGGACAAAAGCTGACACACAAACGCTGGTGAATCTGCCTTCTTCGTATCTCACCGTCACTTGATTTTTTTTAATTCAGTTTTATTGTGTGTTCCTGCTCACACTGAATTAGTATGCATCTTATGGTCCATGATGTCAAAGCCGCACTGACAAAAAAAAACAGAGACGTAGGTATATGTGATATTTGGAATAACTCATTTTATGACCTGTATAGTACATTTCGGAAAACATTGTGGCACGGATGCAACATTATTCATATTATTCATATTCATTCGCATAACATTTTGCGGTTGTAATCAGTGACCGTGTGTTTTGTGTGGTTTTTTTTCCCCCAATCTTGCCAGTCCCCACATGTTGCTGTATGCTGTTTCTTTTGTACTCCAGGACATGCAGAGGAAAGAATAGTATAGAGAGGTCAGTTCAGCGCTATATGCAATCATTAGATTCAAATGTTAACAGTTCACACACATGCAAGGACCCGTCCTTCCTACATTTATGACATGTGTACCTGTTGCAATGCGCACACTTCTCTCTGTGCAAGACTTTCTACTCAGGTGCTGTGGAAATTATCCTGACTAAAGCCCTACAGAGAGTGATCTGGTTCTGCTGCAGGTTAGCTCTACCATCTATGCTGGACATTTACACCAGAAGATGTAGGACCAGAGCTCTCAGGATCATCAAAGACTCATCTCATCCCAGCAATAGCCTGTTTCATCTGTTAAAATCAGGCAAAAGGTTTTGTAGCATCCTGGCCAGGACAGACAGACTCAGAAGGAGTTTCTATCTTCAAGCCATAAGACTGTTAAATCAGAACATGCCATCTCATCCATGACCCTCCACATACTTAGACTGGACTGTAATTGTACCATGACCTCTACCCTTACCTTGTTTTGGAATTGGTCTGTCCTTTAACTATGCACCTGTCTAACTTTGGTTTTGCACAATAATCACTGCACTTTTGCACCTTAACACTTAATTCTACTTTATTTCACTTAATTTTACTTATTTATTTATGTTCTATTATTATTTTGTTATCTTTCAATCTAGGACTTTTTGTTAATCTAACTGATATTCTTCTAACTTTGCACAGTTTTTGATAAGCGGATCAGGATGCATTTCACTGTGTGTTGTCCTGTATAACTATGCATGTGACGAATAATCTTGAATCTTGAATCTTAAAAACAGCAGTGGCCCTAGCACTGGCCCCTATGTACCACCACTATTAACATCAGCCAATTTTGATAATGTTCCTTGCACCATCACCCTTTGCTTCCTGTATCTGAGTCAATTCTTCACCCACCTAAAACATCACCCTGAACTACCACTTCTTTTAGTTTGATGCCCAGCCTCTTATTTGGGACTTTATAAAATTATTTTTGAAAGTCCAGATAAATAATATCATAAGCTCCACTCTGACCATAGCCTTTTGTTGCTTCCTCATAGAATTCCAGCATGTTAGTAAGACGTGACCTCCCTCTTCTGAACCAATGCTGACTGTTCAGAAAAATTCCTTTACTTACTACGTGCTGGTCAATCTTATCCTTAATAATTTCTTACATTCATTTTCCTATGATGCACTGTAAGCTTACTGGCCTATAGTTGCTTGGATCTGCCCAGTCACCCTTTTTGTATAATGGGATAATATTTGCCATTTTCCAGTCCTTTGGAATTTCCCCAATGTGCAGTGACTTCCTAAAATGTATGTGTCAAGGGTTGAGCATCACAATGCAAGAACAGGAGTTTTACTGATCAGTCGTATAGGCTCAGAAGAGGGAGGTCATGTTTTATTAACATACTGGAATTCTATGAGGAAGCAACAAATGGGTAGCAACATTGTGCACTGTATATTTTGGTTTAGTGCTGCAGAAAATAAAAGGGGTGACCCAGCTAGTAACCCAACATTTTATTTTCGACTAGTGTGTTCCCTCTGTCAATGACATTAGCTTTTTTCCCCTGCCCCAACAATTTTCAGGTTAAGCCAATAGGTAGTGGTAAATAGTATCTCTTTCTGTGTATGTGCAAGCAGATTTTGATAATAAACAGGAGGGTGCTTCAGAAACATTCAGCAGTATATTTTTTTCTTCCATGGCTCAGGTTGGCATGCTATTATGGTTACTGAAGTCTGCTAAGCATTAATGCAATAACACGTGAATTTGATACATACCTTATTTGTTTAATGAAAAACAAGTTAGTAGGTACACTAAATACCTGGCGTCCAGTTAACATTCAATGTTTAACCTGTGATGCCATCACTCAGTAATTGGGAAAGTATCAGTATCTCAGTGGGTGAGAAGGTATCATATTTGCCAGAACTGGCACCCTTTCTAGGCTTAGTTCATGCATTCCACCTAAGGCTAAAAACGGTCATTATTTTAGAACTCTGTATTTGAGTAAGCACATTAAGAAAATAGGTGGATGGATGAATATTTTGTTGATAAATAAATTAGAGCTGTACTGGTTGCATTTAAAAAGTTTGTGGAGGCTGATACTGTAACTCAGTGGTGCTCACCCAAAGAAATATAATAATAAGATTTGTTTATATTAATGCGAAAACATTGCATTAAACACAGAGGTTCTGCCTCCATTCTGCACAGCATTCTGCACAACTTTTTTTCCCAGTTAATTTCTGGGGTTCATCAGGGGTGTGTTCTTGCTCCTACTCTGTTCAGTGCTTGAATGGACTGAGTGTTGGGCAGGGTTGTGGGGTCCAGTGGCTCTGGGGCATCTGTTGGTGAAGAGAGATTCACTGATCTTGACATTGCTGATGATGCTGTGGTCTTAATAGAGTCAACTGAGGCTCTGATCAGGGCTCTCGAGAGACTGAGCAAGGAGTTTGAGTGTCTGGGCTTGCAAGTGTCCTGGATAAAAACCAAGATCCAGGCTTTAATGACCTCCTGGGCACAGCCATCAGCAGTGTGTCTGTCTGCAGAGAAGTTTACTTACCTCAGAAGTGACATTCATGTCTCTGGTGATTCTTCCTAAGAAGTCAGTAGACAGATTGGGAGAGCATGGGTGGTCATGAGGTCACTGGAAAGGGTTGTGTGGTGCTCCCAAAATCTTGGACAAAGTTCCAAGTCTTTAGAGTCCTGGTGCTTCCTGTTTTGCAATATGGTTGCGAGACATGGACTCCTTTGGAACTGTGTCTTTTCAGAAAATCTTTGGGTACTGCTGGTTTGCTTTGTCTTGAATGAGTAGTTGCTCATGGAGTCCAGAATAAGGCACATTACTTGCATTGTGAGAGAACACCAGTTACAGCACTACGGCCATGTGGCATGATTCCCCAAGGGTTATCGGGCTCACAGGATCCTCACTGTTGAGGACCCAAACAGCTGGACCAGGCCAAGGGGACGTTCACATAACACCTGTCTGCTGCAGACTGATGTACATTTCTGGAGAGTGGGACTGGACTGCGTGTCTGCCTGGGAGGTTGCCAACCAGGATCGCATCATATGGTGGGTGCGGCAACACGCTGTACCAGGGCATGCTCCCCAACCTGACTTGACCTAATTGCATTAAAAATAAATCAATAAAACATAATCAACAAGGAAGTAACAATAACTGTATACTCAAAAAATAAAGATAACAAGACACAAAAAAACAATGAAGCAGAATACACAAAAAAGAAAATACAAGCAGAAAAGAAAATTCTTCTGTTTAGTTTTGAAGGAACATATGAGACACTAGTGCCAACATTGAAGTAAAGAATTCCAGAGTTTGGGGACCATGACATTGAACGACCTCACACTTCATGTTCATAGTTTTCCTGTGGGACAACCAGTAGCTCAGTGCCAGAAGACTTAAATAGTTGTGATAGACAGCAGTAGTAAAGAAGCTGAACTAGGTACATGTGGATTAAACTGCTGAAACCATTGAAGGTGGTAAGAAGAAAATAATTGGTAGCCAAGTTAAAGAAAAAGAGAGATATGCATTGTATGTTTAGTGTAATTAGAAAGCATTTTTCACTTTGAAAAAGTTTCTCATTCTGACCTACTCTGTATTACATAATTGGACAAGCTCATCTATATGTAACTATATTGAAAGAGTGTGAATTCCAGGGACAAAGATAGAGATTCCTATCTTGATAAAAAGAGTTGGTCACTATGAGGCATAAGTACAACATATAGAAGCATAAAGTCTAGAATATCAGGTGTTCAACCACTAACATCTCTTTGAGGCATGTTGCCTGGTCAATGCAAAGAGAGCAAATGTCTTTGAAAAGGTTACTAACCAGTGGAACATGTTTTGGTTGTAATAGTTGATGCAGGCAAAACATTGTCGTAATAACGACCATGAGACATTGCGAAGGTTTGGGGCAGCCACCCATTTAATAGTTCCCGGCTGCAAAACTGATTCAAAAAGAGAGACATGTTTATTCAACAGAGTCCAAAACAGAACTGATTTTCTTCAGGCAATATGGCGGCTTTAAAGGCCAGCAAAGGAAGTGATGTCATCAGCACCGGAACCGGAAGGGACGTCATTGGCTGCCCCAGAGCCGGGCGGGATTTCCCTAGACTGGTCTGCAAAATATTGAGAGGGAAAGTTAGTGCACTTCGCCACCCCCTGGTCTGGCATGGAATTAAATGTATTCAAGCCCTTTGGTTGTCTCCAAAACACACGTGTGTGACAGGGCCCCCCCCTTAGCCCAGACCCGTTGGGTCGGGCGTTCTGCACCAAGAGGTCGTGAACGCGGGTGAGAGCATCGGCGTTGGCGTGGAGAGAACCCTTCCGATGAATGACCGAAAACTTATAAGGTTTTAAGTCAAGAAACCACCTCGTGACTCGAGGGTTAGACTCCTTGTGCAGGGCCATCCACTGTAAAGGTGCATGATCCGTGACAAGTGTAAACTCCCGCCCCAAGAGGAGGTAGTACCTCAACTGTGTAATCGCCCACTTAATCGCAAGAGCCTCTCTTTCCACCGCCGCATATCTGGTCTCGCGATCCAGCAGTTTCCGGCTCAGGAACATGACGGGGTGTTCAGCACCGTCAACGCTTTGGCTCAACACGGCTCCAAGGCCTGTGTCCGAAGCATCCGTCTGGAGGACAAAGGCAAGTGAAAAGTCAGGTGCCTTTAAAACAGGTGCTGACGTCAGGGCCCTTTTTAAGTCACTGAAGGCTGTCTCAGTCGTCTCAGTCCATACCACAATGTTAGGGGCCCTCTTCTTTGTTAAATTACTCAAGGGCACAGCTCTCTCCGAAAAGCGTGATACAAACCGGCGGTAGTACCCTGCTAAGCCGAGAAATGCCTGGACTTGCCGCTTGGTTCGCGGACAGGGCCATGTCAAAATGGCTTCTACTTTAGAGCACTGCGGCTTCACATTACCACGACCCACCAGGTAGCCCAAATATTTGGCTTCTTCCAATCCAAAGAAGCATTTCTTTGGATTGATTCGAAGACCGGCTTCACCTAGCGTCTGTAATACTGCTTGGACGTGCTGTAGGTGTTCCTTCCAGGTGCTGGAATAGATGACGACGTCATCCAGGTAGGCAGCACTATACGTGTTATGGGGGCGGAGCACGTTGTCCACCAGACGTTGGAAAGTTGCAGGAGCCCCATGTAACCCGAATGGAAGGACACGATACTGCCAATGCCCATTAGGGGTGCTAAACGCGGTTTTACCCTTTGCGGAATCCGTTAAAGGAACCTGCCAGTACCCTTTAGTCATGTCAAGAGTGGTCAAATATTTAGCCTGTCCAAGCCTCTCGAGAAGGTCGTCCACCCGAGGCATTGGATAAGCATCAAAAAGGGAGACCTGATTAAGCCGACGGAAGTCATTGCAAAACCTCCAAGTCCCGTCGGGCTTAGAAACCAAGACAATTGGGCTGGACCAGGGACTATGACTCTCCTCTATGACTCCTAGGTCCAGCATGCGCTTGATTTCCAGTTCCACTTCCGCTTTCTTTGCCTCAGGAAGCCGATAAGGGCGTTCTCGGACGATGACCCCAGGTTCAGTCACAATATCGTGGGCAACCAGAGAGGTCCTTCCGGGTTCTTCGTCTACCACCTCGCGGGTGGACGAGATAACTGTATCGAGCTCTCGCCTCTGTCGGTTATTTAAATTAGACCCGAAGTTAAGTGTGTTAATTTGAGCGAAGAAGGAGCGGGGCTGGCTGGAGGAAGGGTCAGGGTCCCTTTCCCTCCACGGCTTCAGCAGATTCACATGATATATCTGCTCACTCAGTCGACGATTTGGTTGTTTCACCAAATAATCGACGAGTCCTTTTCTCTCCTTAACTTCATATGGTCCTTGCCAATGGGCAAGTAATTTAGAGTGAGAGGTGGGAACCAATACCATGACTCGATCCCCCGGTTGAAACTCCTGAAGCGTCGTGCCACGGTCATAATAATGGGCCTGTGCTGATTGCGCTTTCTCCATGTGACTTTTTAATATGGGCCTAATTTTTTCAAATCTATCGCGTAATTGCGCGATATATTCCAGAATATTAAGGGAGGGACGAGCCTCTTCTTCCCAACCTTCTTTTAAAATGTCCAATATGCCCCGGTATTGTCGTCCATATAATAGTTCAAAGGGTGAGAACCCCGTGGAGGCTTGAGGGACTTCCCTGTAGGCAAAGAGTACGAGGGGGAGGAGTTGATCCCAATTCCTCCCATCCCCGCTGACCACCTTGCGAAGCATCTGTTTGAGAGTTTGATTAAATCTCTCTACTAAACCGTCGGTTTGAGGATGATACACCGCGGTTCTCAAGTGCTTTATCTTCAGTAACTTGGCCGTTTCCCTGAACGTTTCCGAGGTAAACGGAGTCCCTTGATCCGTAAGGACTTCTTTAGGGATCCCAACTCGCGCAAAGACCACCATCAGTGCCCGTGCGATTGCTTTAGAATTAGCTGAGCGCAAGGGAACAGCTTCTGGAAATCGGGTTGCATAATCTACGAGGACTAATATATATTTAAATCCTCGTGCCGAGGGTTCCAGGGGTCCCACTATGTCGACCCCTAAACTTTCAAACGGGACATCAATTAAGGGAAGGGGAATAAGAGGAGCACGGTTCCTCCTAGGAATTTGCCGCAGCTGACATTCAGGACATGAAATACAGAAGCGGCGAACCTCCTCATTTATTCCCGGCCAATAGAAGCGGAGCTTAATACGCTCTAGTGTTTTTTTGGTGCCCAGGTGGCCTCCTAGGAGGTGGCCGTGTGCTAACTCACAAACTTGCTGCCGGAAAGTTTGTGGGATTAGAAACAACTTCCGCACTCCTCCCTCGTGTTCACTAACCCGGTATAATAAATCATTTTCTAAAACAAAGTGGGGTCCTTGTGGCATGGGCTGATTGGTGCGTTGGCCGTTGGCTAAGACAACTGCATTCTTAGCAAATTTAAGGGAATCGTCATTCCATTGTTCCCTTTTAAATGAAGCCGGTGTTTGTCTATATTGAAAGCTTAGATCTGAGAGAGGTCTGGTCTGACCTCAAGGGGCGGAGAATCAACCCGTTCTGGCGAGACGCGGACAGATGACGTGATGGCCCAGGAAGTTCCTCATCCTCCTCTTGGTCTCCCATACCTCCCTCCACCGGCTGTGTACACGGTGTGGAGACAACCTGAGCCGGGTGATTCCCGTCTGTAACTAGGCCCAAATTCAATTTAGGAGAGATCAGTACTTCACCGCTTTTAATATCAGACCAGTCCCGCCCGAGAATCACAGCGCACGGTGGATTAGGGAGGACTGCTACGACAAGTCTTTTAAGTGATCCTCCGTGGCTGATGAAACACCGAGCGGACATCACTGTGCACACAGGTAATTCTGGTCTTTATCTTTAACCATTGTCGTGGTAGTACATATCGGCGTGCAACAATAGAAATGTTGCTGCCGGAATCAAACAGAGCTTCTACTTTGAAACCATTTACAATGACTTCTCCCTTATGAGCCATTAACAAGGGGTTTGAAAGCGCACACAACCTACCACTCTTTCTCCACTTACATTCCGCCCGAGTGGGGCCCGCGCCTGCAGAATCGGGGACTCCAGTGCAAACTCCAGTTTATGCCGAGAGGAAGAGTAGGAGGGACATAATCTCTACAGCGTCCGCCTAAGGACCGTTCTGCTCTCCCAAATTGCGAGAGTGTCCTCGATGTTTCAATGAGCTCAATGAGTTCAAGTACGTTGGAAAATTCTCCCCAAACCGGCTGGGTGAAATACTCAGAGAGGCCATTTATAAAAAGGAAGCAGGCCACTTTCTTTACTAGTTGGAAGGTGGTGCATTCACTTGGTTTCAACCAACAAGCCACCTCCTCCCAGAGACCATCCAACTGCTCTTGGGTAGACCGCTCAGGGTCAAATCGCCATGTTTGCAATCTCCTCACCTGCTGGTTTGGGGAATCCCCACTTTGTTCTGGGGCCTTAGCCCTGGTGGGACGAACAACTCTTTCCTCCGAGAGAGCATAATAGGTCCCTTTAGCTTCCCCCATAGAAACCAGCCCACGTCTGTGTGTCCCATCGACACTCTCCCTATTAAGTTTAGGTGACCCAAAGTTAGACAAAGGGAGCGGAGTCTGCAGCGGAGTCTTTCCGAAATCCGAGACGCAACCCCCACCCGAAAGCTTGGCCCAGGTACTCTCCCACCTGGATATGATTCAGGTCCGGTCCCGTTCCCTTCAGGGTTTCTTCCATCCTGCCGACTACGCCAGTGTCGCAATAACGACCATGAGACATTGCGAAGGTTTGGGGCAGCCACCCATTTAATAGTTCCCGGCTGCAAAACTGATTCAAAAAGAGAGACATGTTTATTCAACAGAGTCCAAAACAGAACTGATTTTCTTCAGGCAATATGGCGGCTTTAAAGGCCAGCAAAGGAAGTGATGTCATCAGCACCGGAACCGGAAGGGACGTCATTGGCTGCCCCAGAGCCGGGCGGGATTTCCCTAGACTGGTCTGCAAAAGATCGAGAGGGAAAGTTAGTGCACTTCGCCACCCCCTGGTCTGGCATGGAATTACATGTATTCAAGCCCTTTGGTTGTCTCCAAAACACACGTGTGTGACAACATATACAATATCTGACATTTTGAGAGGTGTGAAAAGCGCTATATAGGCGCCCGACCCAACACAGACTGGACACGGAGGCACATGTAAAATAAAACAACTATTTATTTTTCTTCAGCTGGAGGGCACATCTTCCCCATGTCCCCCAGCCACAGCAGAGTCCCAAAAACACCAAACAAATACAAAAAACACACTGTTTCTTCCTCCACTCCTCCAAGGCAGCTTCGTCATCCACCTCCCGACTCTGACACCTTGATGAGTGGCTCCAGGCTTCTTTTATATCCCACCCAGAAGTGCTCCAGGTTGTAATTGGCCTAATTAGGCTGCACTTCCGGGTGTGGCTGTGTTACAGCCCACACAGGCTCAGGAAGCCTTGCAGCTCCCCCTGGCGGTGGCCATGGAGCCCAGCAGGGATGAGCTCCAGTGCAACATAATTGTGGCCCCGATGCAACCCAGGGGGGCTGCCACCAAGTGTTCTGGGGGATGTAATGTGCATCCCATGGCTGCTCCCCCAGATCCAGTGCCAAAGGGGCATCATTGCTGGGCATGAGTCCTGGCCGTCCGCCACAGAGGATAATATTCAGTTGATTAAGTTTGATTGGAAAACTATTGGCTTAGGGTATACTGCTACTTCTACTTCAGCCATATGATTTGCCAGCTTGTTTTATATTTCATGTAAAAATTGCTTCCAGGCTTACATATTTAATACACTTTCTCTTAATTATCTCTTGAGTCCTACAGTATGAGCCTCAATATTTAGCTGAATAATTCTTGAATAATTTTGCAAATGTCTTGGATAATTTTGGAGAAATTAATTAGGTTCCCAAGAGGCCTTAAGAAGTTCTTGCCCACTTAGCCTGTTAGAGTAAGACATATCCATTTGGTCAAAGATTTTTTTTATCAGCTATGGGAGGTTTCCAGACATGACTTACAAATTCAAGGAATTAGTTTCCAGTCTTACTGTAAAAAGACAGAAAATGTTTATTCTCTGTATCACAAACTATGATGTAATCTAATCCTGGATTGTCCATAGAGTTCACAATATAAAATGTAAACCTTCCTACATTACATTATTACAATAAGTGCAAGAATCTTGTACAATCTACTGATTTATAATTTTTAAAAAGTGCAGGCTTGATTCAAGAGGTGTTTTTTAAATTGTGTAAATCAATTTTATCAGTTTAGCTTTTTGTTTTAATGAGTTCACATAATTTTGTCTACATATTGTTCAGTGTGTATTCTGCTAGAAACCTTCTGACTACTCCCTGTCAGAAAAAAAGGTTGAATGCAGTGCCTAATAAAGAGTCCTCTGATCTACCCTTTGAAGTGTAAGCAGGAATCTGGGACTGGTTTGGTGAGCTAGTTGTTTAATTTTTAGAGTCCTCTAATTTTTACCTGTGGAGTGGAGGTATTGAGCAAGTCACAAGCTTGTCTTCAGCTTTGTTTCTAGTCATGAGCCTTGGCCCTGATTATCTTAAAGAAGGGTTGAAGTGATCAGATTCAGTTTTTTTTTAATCTTATATTTTTTGGACTACATCACTTTTTCCTGTTTGTCGCTGGGATTGGGAATTTGGAATAAACAGTTTTATTTTGGTTTTTTTTGTGTGTCTGTGTCTCTTGACCTCAGCCTGATCACTGAAGTACAATATACCTGGGTGTATGAGCCGTGCCGAAGCCGAGGGCACACAAGGCACCCATCCTGACATAATTTAATAATTTCGGTTGTATCAGTTTTAGAGTAATTTGTCATTCCTTATATCAATCTTAGAATTTTCTAATCAGTTATTGCCTGTTACTGAATCTAATTAGGTATTATTCTGCATTTACAGAGGTATGCTCCAGCTCCCCTTTAACCCTGAAGTGAATTAATTAGCCTTAGAGAATGTTATGTTATATTATTGCATTTTTTTCATACTAAACTCACATTTATGTCACTCTTGCTTTCTCTTTGGTGTCCCATCATTTGGCACTTCTCATTCATCATTTAAAATATTTTTAATCTATCGCTTTTTACTTGTCTTTTATCATTTTTTACTTGTTACTTTTCACTTGTAATTCCACACATAAGTTTAAAGTAATTAATGGCACAAAGCTTGTGAAATAATACAAAGTAATAGATCCATAGGATAACCTTTGAAGATATGTTTTGCTTTTTGTAAAGAACCTTCTAAATAATTGAAAATGTTTTACATTAAGTTATAATATTAGGCAATGCATTAGGCTATTTTGAATTGCTCCAGAAAGCAACCTCTTGTTAGTTAGCCCATTTTGTTCTGCATTAAAAAATATTCTTTTAGGAAATGAAGAATGACAAGCAAAAAAGTAATGTATGACTTGTAAAAAAATGGCAAAGAGGAAGTCATATACTGTATGTATATATGGCATTGAGTAATACTAATACTTGATGCACGAAGTAGTAAATGATGATAATGTAATAAAATGGATGCTGTAAATTCATCTATAAACAGGGAGAACACAGTAAAAATGCATTTACAGGTGTGTAAAATAAGACATGTTAAAGTATTTCATTCCAAAATCTTCTCCATGGTTTCTTCTTTATACCTTGGTAATTTCTGTATTGTCTTTGAGGTTGTAATACAATTCCTCTGTGATATCAGTCTAACTTTATTTGAAGCTTTAACATGATATTGGTTCTATATTCTTTTAGTAGAGTTTTACCCATGGCAGGTTTAACTTTTTGAAATTGTTAAATTATTGCCCATCTTATGACCTCGATAATTAAATTTGGATTTTCTGGTTACTTATTTTGACCATCACTAAACAAATATTTTATCACCTCAGATTATCATCTGTTTATGACCATCAATAAGCATGTGCCTGACCAGGTGCAGCAAGTCCAGAGGATAATTTCATGTGAAAGGCTCAACTTAGTGCATATCAATAATTTTCCTTCTCTATTACAAAGTATTGTTTTTTTTAAATCAAAACAGAGGGAAAACATCATAGAACCATTAAGAACTTACATTTTTGCACTACCTTAATTAAAACTCATTATAGTCATTTTCATAAACATTTAGTTATGTGAATCTGAAAAGGGCAAACATATAAAATGTAATTTCAGAAAGTATCCTTTTCAGAATATATGTTGGAATCCATTCATGAAATAGACTAGCATAAATTCAGAGATTTAGGGCCAGTTGGGAAAAAATGGGGTAAGTTAAAATATACTTTCATGATGCAAAGTTGCAACCACAGTTGAACAAGGGGTTGAATTAGCAACTCTTAACCTTTGAAGAAAATTTCATTTTTCTTTCTTTTTAGAGACTGCGCAGGTTTTTTCCTTTGAGAACACCTGAAAACACCATGTTAACCAGGAGGCTTATGAACACATGATATTAGTAGGGATGCACCGATACCACTTTTTTGTAAAACGAGTACGAGTACGAGTACTTGCATTTCAGTACTCGCCGATACCGAGTACTTGCCGATACCGAGTACTTAATAAAAACATGATTTAAATTTACAGGTAACAGCTTTAGTCATATAATTTAACAAAAAAAACAAGAAACTCTCGTCTATCCACTGGGAGGTTAGGCTAATTAGCGACACGGGGCTAACACTGCTTGTCCAAATATCCGTGGTGAAACTAAACGCAGAGGAGGCTTGCAGTAGGCTGTGGATATGTTTTTTCACGGAGTCGTGTAGTTTAGGCAGCTCTGTGTCAGTCATGTAGCGGCGGCTTGGGACATCATATCTGGGCTCCAGAACATGGAGGAGACGCAGGAATCCCACATTTTCTACCTCCGAGAGTGGCTGGTCACTCAATGCAATGTACTCGATAATTGCCTGTGTTATTTCACAGCACGTGGATTGTCTCTGGACATTTTCTCTCGTCTTGCAAGAGTTTGCTGCAGCGTGGGTTGTGTTGGTTTAGAAGCGTGGGTAAACTCTTTGTACTCGTTGTCGTGTTGGGATTTTAGGTGCTTGATTAAATTACTTGTGTTAAATGCACTACCTTTTGAGCCTCCTCTGGACAATTTCGCTGAGCACAATTTGCAGTCCGCCTTTGTTTTGTCGTCTTCATTCACTTTGAAATAGTTCCACATGGCTGACATGTCTCGCCTCGCCTTCTCCCCGCTCTGAGCTGCAGCCGGGGCCTGGGGGCAGGCACTCGGCGCCTGTGATTAACCCCTTACACACCGCTCAAACATAGACATTTCTCAGACCGTGGTATCGGTCCCCGGTATCAGGGGACTTTTAACGAGTACGAGTACTTTAGAAAATGTGGTATCGAGGCCGATACCAGATACCCGTTTCGGTATCAGTGCATCCCTAGATATTAGCATTTTAAAGTGGAATATACAATACAATACAATACAGTTTATTTTTGTATAGCCCAAAATCACACAGGAAGTGCCGCAATGGGCTTTAACAGGCCCTGCCTCTTGACAGCCTGCCAGCCTTGACTCTCTAAGAAGACAAGGAAAAACTCCCAAAAAAACCTTGTAGGGAAAAAATGGAAGAAACCTTGGGAAAGGCAGTTCAAAGAGAGACCTCTTTCCAGGTAGGTTGGGCGTGCAGTGGGTGTCAAAAGATGGGGGTCAATACAATACAATGCAGTACACAGAACAGAACAATTTCTCAATATAGTAAGAAATAAAAAATATAAATTTTAGAAGTGCAGAGCAGAATTTAACAGTAGATGATATATCCCATAATAAGATTTGGATTTGTGTAGAGTCCTGGAGACTTCATCCTTCAAGCTGCCTCCCCCATTTGGCCATTCCACGGCTGAAACAGTGCTGGGCCAGCCAATCCGATGAAAGGACCCCTCTTTCCCACAACTCCTGCAATCCTCCATCTGGGATGACTTTTCTTTAGGCAGGCAAAACAACTTGGCAGGTGGGCCGTGGCACCAAGTGCCACATTTGAGTACCGAGAAGAAAAACAGAATAAGTGAGGGTTAGTATACAATTATAACTGTCATGTTACTTATGTTTAAGTGCTAATGACTAACAACAGAGATGCAGTCTGTACAGTTAATCAGCAGCTCTAGTCAGGATATGCTAAACTGAAGTAGTGAGTCTTCAGCCGTGATTTAAAAGCTGAGACTGAAGGGGCATCTCTTATAGTAGCAGGCAGACCATTCCACAGTTTAGGGGCCCTGTAACTAAAAGCTCGACCTCCCACTGTTATTTTATTAATCCTTGGAATCATAAGCAGACCGGCATCTTGAGATCTTAATGTGCGCTCAGGTTTGTAAGTCATGATAAGTTCAGACAAGGAAGCCGGACCTCAACCATTTAATGCTTTATATGTTAAAAGAAGGATTTTGAAATCTGCCCTAAACTTAACCGGGAGCCAGTGTAAGGATTTAAGAACTGGAGTTATGTGTTCGTATTTTCTTGTTCTTGTAATAATTCTTGCAGCCGCATTTTGGATTAACTGGAGGCTGTATAAAGAACAGTTTGAACATTCAGTGATCACTGCATTGCAGTAGTCAATCCTACTAGAGATAAATGCATGAATTAGTTTCTCAGAATCCTGTTTATTTAAAAAGCGCCTTCATTTCCTAACATTTTTAAGATGGAAGAAACATGTTTTGGACAACTTTGTAATATGCGCTTTAAATGACATGCTAGAGTCAAAGATAACTCCTAGATTGCGGGTTGATTCAGTAAAATTGACTGAGATTCCAACTGAGTTAAATGATGACAAAATATTGTTGTGATCAGCGTCATTCCCTCCAACAATTAACATTTCTGTTTTATCTGTATTTAAAGACAAGTAGTTCTCATTCATCCACTCCTTTAATTCGCTAACACGACTAATTAAAGACAACATTGGAGAAACTTCATTTGATTTAAATGAAAGGTATAACTGGGTGTCATCTGCATACGAGTGAAAATTAACATTATGTTTCCTAATGAGAGATCCCAGTGGAAGCATGTACAGTGAAAACAGTAAAGGTCCCAGTACTGAGCCCTGCGGGACACCATATTGAACTTCTGTGTATAATGATGGAGTACTGTCAGCACATTTCTGTACATATTGGAATCGATTTGATAAGTAAGAACTAAACCAAGCGAGAACGATGCCTGTAAGCCCAACATCATTTTCTAGCCTGTGCAGTAAAATAGAATGGTCGATGGTGTCAAATGCTGCACTTAAGTCCAACAACATAATTACAGTGGAGTTTCCTTCATCAGAGGATATCAGAATGTCGTTTACAACCCGTGTTAGTGCCGTTTCTGTACTATGACCAGTGAGAAAACCAGACTGGAATTTCTCAAATAAATTGTAATGTAATATACATATGGTAATAATACGTGTTAAGAAAATTGTTAATTATAATAAAAAAAAACTTTTGAGGTTAATTCTTTTTATCTTTTTGGATTTGTTTAGCTCTTTAGATCTGGTTAAAAATATATTATAACTGCTTTCGTGTAAAACATCTATTGATATGAACATAATATATATATATGTGTGTTCCTGAGGTTTTCACTGTTAAAAATGATAAGCAATATTCAGGGGCGGATCTACTATGAAACTAATGAAACTTTAAGCTTGAGAGCCCTTAATACTGGAGGGGCCCCAGAAGCAACTTTAGTCCACATTGTTTAAAAATTTTTGGTGTCTACTTCATGAGATGGGATTTTTAAAAAATAATAATTATAGTCTAATTCACTACTACAGTAATTATTATCAAAATCTGAGATGTAGTGGTTACATTGTTAAAAAATGTGTGGTAATCTGTCATGGAACAACCTAATTGAAGAAGATAACAGTGGTTACCCACTTTGTTGCTGGTTGCAAAGGGGCCCCCATAACATTTTAAGCTTCAGGGCCCCAAAAATACACTGGCAATATTCTTGTAGCCACACACAATATACAGTACATAATCCAGAGATTTGGGGAGTAAGGTCTATTTTCTGAGGCATTTTAAGAAGTATTTGGGTTTGCAGAACTAAATTCTGTCTCTCCTGCACCAGACTAAGGCCGATCATAACACTGATAGGAGGCTAGTGTATTGTATTAACACATTCTAACTAAAGACTTTGTCATCACCCCATCAGCTGGTCTTCAGATTATGAGAGGATATTGGAGTTCAGTAAAATATTGCAAATGAAATGAGAAGAACCTGCAGACTCCAACAGGTTTAAAATAGCATGCAACAAAAAACTTTCCAATATGTTAAAATGTCTCCCTAAAATTTATATCACTGCAAATAATAAAATAAAAATCAAATTATTCTCAAGTCATTAAGGACGTTATTGGATTTATATTTAAACACTAAACATAAAGATTATATATAGAGGTCATTTAAAATATATTATATTATATAATATATTAAATATTAAAAATGCAGAGGGTGCAGACCTATAAATACCTGGGAGTGCAGCTGGATGATAAATTGGACTGGACTGCCAATACTGATTCTGTGTGCAAGAGTGGACAGAGCCGGCTATACTTCCTTAGAAGACTGGCGTCCTTCAACATCTGCAATAAGATGCTGCAGATGTTCTATCAGACAGTTGTGGTGAGCGCCCTATCTATCTATCTATCTATCTATCTATCTATCTATCTATCTATCTATCTATCTATCTATCTATCTATCTATCTATCTATGGTGAAATTATTTCTTGATTTTATATTGAAAGGAGGGTTCCTCTAGCTGTGAAAATCTTAACTTATTTTAAACAGAAAACAGTAACAGACAAGGTGGAAAGGAAACTCTCATTGACAGGTATATAACTGAATGGGTTCCTTTGTTTAGGACAGGTGATATGTATTTTACTTTGTTGCCATAGCAATGCTAATTGCATGGAATTTGATTTGGTGAAGCTTATACAAAAAAAATCAATACAAACATACAATTTAAGAACAACACTAATCACCTCTCTCCAACAGTTCCTAAACAACAAAAATACACCTAGACATAATCAACAAATTAGTTTATAAATCTCTAAAGTGCAAGGTATTAATTTGTGGATATTTATGCTTATGAAATATGGTAATTCTAGTCTTTATTGACCAGTTGATACCCAGAAATAAAGAAGAGTATAGATGAGATGAGAGTGACAGGGCAGAAAGATTTAAATGGATTTTTGTTTTAGTCTGATAAAGCCGGGTGAAGCCAAAGTGAATACAGTAAAAATGAATAAGAGGAACAATCCACACTACTCACTGTATCTGCTTCCTATCCACAGACAAGATACTGCCAAGCCAAACTGTGATGGAAAAGGTCAAAAGTCTTTTAATAACAGAAATCTAAAAAATGGTTATTACTTCCTATTACTTTCAATGATAGTTGCCATATGTAACTTGGACTACCTAAAAGAAAGAATAACCCACATAGTTTTAGTAAACTTGTAATCCTTGTACTACCACATATAATAGATATTATGTAACTATTCACTAAAAGATTTTCCTTCCTGATTTGCCTAACATGTCCAAAATAAGCCTAATGCCCATATAACATACTATAACCATTCTTATTTTCAGGGGTTCATAACTGCTGTAAAATGGAATGCTATTACCAAGCAGTAACAGAATTTCTAAAACTTTGTATTATACAAAGCATTCTGAGTACCCAAGTGGTTATAGCATGTTGATGAAAATGCTGTTTTAAATTAAAGCCTGAACAAGATAACTGCTTTCTATTCAACATATAAAGAGAGACTAAATACAATTCATAACAAAAATGGAACACCGATGGACAGCTGAATAACCAAGGAAATCTAATTTATCTTGAAGTGACACTGAGTGTTTTACAAATAAACCCCTACAACCTAAATCTACAAAGAGGAATGCCCAATTGCACAAAGCTGACATATTGGTTGAAATGGTAAATTCAGAACGGAGCTTTTAAAAGTGAGTAGTCTGGATTTTTGCACAATATGATTAAGTTACTCATTATTACTGTCACAGAAACATTTTCAAAGGACTGCTGAAACTTACAAATGTAGGGATAACAGTTAAAAGCCTAAAGAGAATAATGAGTGGAGTGTAATCAAAATGTTCTGATCCGCCAAAAAATAAGGTTTACTGAACAATGCACAAGATGGAAAAAGGAGGTACCAGATTTAAAAAAAGAAAGTGAAATCCTGATCCTCAATAGCCCTGACTAGTACCATGTTAATATATTGGATACTCTGTGCCTGGTAAAGTAGCTTAAAACAGACCCCAGTAAACACACACGCACTCAAAAAACCTCTGCTGAAGAAGCAGCGTTGCGCCATTAAAAAACTCAACGATAAAATTACCGTTAAAAAGAAAAAAACCCTTTTAAATCAGAAAGGAGGGTTTCTCGGAGCCCTATTAAGCGCGTCCATTCCTTTCATTACTAGTTTAATAGGTTCGCGAGTATAAATATGAATACAAGTGCAAGATGTACCTGGTACCTCAACAACAACTGGCTCAATTACAACAGAAAGCACAAGCTTCTAGCGACCTTTTAAGCGCTACAGGAAGTGAACTGGATAAACAAATGAAATTCATACTTGAACGCAGTGACTTGAGCACCGATGCAAAAGTAAAACTTTATACAACCGTCTTGCAAAGATACCTTACCTTTGTGAAAAAAGCGGATAAAGAAACCAGAACCACAGAAAAATGCATGTATAGATACAAACTTTTTAAAATCTAAAGACGTAAATAAAAACAGACAGCCTGGTGTCAGGGTCCCCTGTGTATTAAGATATCTATACTAATAAAAGCAAAGCCCTCACTCACTCACTCACTCACTCACTCACTCACTCATCACTAATTCTTCCACTTCCCGTGTAGGTGGAAGGCTGAAAATTTGGCAGGCTCATTCCTTACAGCTTACTTACAAAAGTTAGGCAGGTTTCATTTCGAATTCTACGCGTAATGGTCATAACTGGAACCTCTTTTTTGTCCATATACTGTAATGGAGGAGGCGGAGTTGCGTATCGCATCATCACGCCTCCTACGTAATCACGTGAACTGAAAACAAGGAAGAGCCCCAAAGAGCGCTGAAGAAAACATTCTCCGTCAACCCCCCCACACCCCCCCCGCCCCTCCGCACATCACGCATTTTCGTTAATGAAGTGACGTAATACTCCAGCTCCACCTTCTTCACACGTTCATTCACCAAATTATTTGTCAATTATATTTCACAGTACGAATTTATAGCACGACTCAAACGCGGAAACGAAGGTAAATGACGTTAATTGTTGAGTGTCTTTTAATACTGTGCAAGCATTAACACATGTGCAATTTAAAACGTGTGCATTTACAGGGTGATTTCTCAGGCTTAAAAGCTCGCTTTTTATTAAAAAGGTAAATGCAAACTGTTTTATTCTGAAGGTCACAACCCACGTTGAATTTCAGCCGTTAAACGCGCAAAAATGTCGGTACACCAGATAAATAAGAGCAACATAATTATCAGTTGTATTGCATGCTTACAATACATATAGAAATGTGTTAATCATTAACTAATAGTATGGGATGGTGTTTTTCGACTCAGCTACCACATGCCGATGGAGACCCAGAACTGCTTTGGAAAATTATGAAAGCCTTGGGGCCGATCTGGAAGAAGGTAGTGCAGCGCCTTGATTTAAACGATTCAATGTCTAGTGGTGTTTGCGTAGCTTATTGTCAATATCTTTACACCTGTTTTTAAGACTTATTGACTGAAACGGGCTTTCACGAAAAAAGTTAGGGCTTTGCTACAGGATACACCCTCCACAAGTTAAGGAAGTAAAAATAAAGGTATATATTTCTGTTTTATTTAAACCTTTTAAGTTCGTATGCATAGCCCCATTTGGTTGTTTTAGTTTTTTTTTTTTTTTCTTCAGTAATATTTAATCTCCTTAAAAGAAAAACAACATATGCATTTTACTTTTTTTGTATCTCTTTAGTAATATTTTAGTGTAAAAGGGGATAACCAGTATTTAAACCTTTTATGTTACTTTATAAGTTATTTTACACAATGTTGAAAAATTAATAAGAAAGCTACATATTTTGGCAGCTGCTGCTTTAATTTTCAATGAAATGAAAAAGCTCTCCAAGAGAAAACCTCAATGAAGAAGAAACAGTTTGCACTATCTAAAAAGGAGAAACCCTCATTTATAAAGGTTTGCTGCAGATGACTTAACTGAAAATAAATTGAATAGTTCCTATGTGTATAATACATATTTATCTATTGACTTATTGCTTTTATTCCAGCAACTTGCAACATCTGAGGTACAATTTGTACATTACTTTTGTTTTTTTTTGTGGCAGCACAGGCAGGTGAAGTGACTTCCTCAGGGTCACACAGTGGTGTCAGTACCAGGATTTGAACTGACAAGCTCCGGGTTTGCTGAAATATTACTGAAGAAAGAAAAAAAACGGAAAACGGGCAAATGGGGCTATGCATACAAATGTCCATCCATCCATTATCCAACCCGCTATATCCTAAATACAGGAGCCAATCCCTGCCAACACAGGGCACAAGGCAGGAAACAAACCCCCGGGTAAGGTGCCAGCCCACCGCAGGGCGCACACCACCCACACACACCCATACACCAGGGACAATTAGAATCGCCAATGCACCTAACCTGCATGTCTTTGGACTGTGGGAGGAAACCGGTAGTACCCGGAGGAAACCCAGACAGACACGGGGAGAACATTCAAACTCCAAGCAGGGAAGCGAACCCGGGACTCCTAAACTGGCACCTTTCACTGTGCCAACCATGCCCGCCCGCATACAAACTTAAAAAGGTTTAAATAAAACAGAAATTATATACCTTTTATTTTTACTTCCTTAACTTGTGGAGGGTGTATCCTGTAGCAAAGCCCTAAGTTTTTTCATGAAAGCCCCTTTCAGTCAATAAGCCTTAAAAACAGGTGTAAAGCTAAACTTGCAGCACCACTATTCAATTACACTTGCCTAACGCCTCTCCTAAGGGGACATACTGTGGGATCTAGGCATCAGTCAAAGCACCAATCACAGGCCCGATTAGAAAGCGGGAAGCTGTGATTTGTCGTCTCCCTCCCATGTAACAATCACAGCCCGTGTTACAACGCACTATGTATGTATGTGTATATGTATATATGTATATGTGTGTGTTTATGTATGTGTGTATATGTATGTGTATATATATGTTGATATGTGTATATATATATACGTATATATATGTGGATGTGTATATGTATATATATATATATTTATATGTATATATATGAATATGTAGATATGTGTATATGTAGATATGTATATATATATCGTCAGGCGCTCAACAGCCTGGTGGGGGTGAGGGGCACCCAGCGGGATACCTATCAGCTTCCAGCTACAGGCACGTGCCTGCTCGTACGCGGGAACGTGAAAAGCACAGGCACTGGCCAGCTCGTACTAGAGGGTGCGTGCAGGGGCTCACCCAGCGGAATACCTGTCAGCTCTCTCTACACACTCACACATGCTCGCAGGGGCTGTCAGCTTGTCTTTCTGTGAGATGAAAGAATCACATCTAAGGCTGTTTTACTGCAGAGTCTGTATGTAAAATGGGGAAGGCTGGATCTGTAAGCGGACTTAGATAGAAAAGATTTTACAAATGATAAAGCAAAGGTTAGACAGATATTTTAATCTTGTGATAATATTAAAATCATATACAGAGCCGAAGAAGATGAACTGCTTTTTTATACACCACTTTCAGAAGGGCTTTCAGAAGGGAGGGGACTTATTTGAATGTGTTCTTTTCACCTGTCAGAGGCAGGCAATTCATGCCTGAACATGTCAATCGGGCCATCAGGGTATGGATAGGAACATGTCTGGACTTGTCCTCGGGAGAAGGGGCAGGGAGGTGTGGGGGTCCTGCCACAAACAGGTGTTGACAGATGATGGGACCAACACCCGTCAAACTGATCTTGACACTTACCTCGGCCAAGCAGGTGGAGGGGGGCTGGGAGCAGAACCGACATCCATCATAAAGCTCTTGACACTTACCTTGGACAAGCAGGTGGAGGGGTGGGAGTCTGGGCGAGGCACATCATTTAAATACCCCAATCAGGTAGAGGAGTGGGATTAAGGCGGAGTTGGGGGCAGGCTGTCATTCACTAATCCACTGATGGGGGGGTGGGGTGCATCCTTTAAATCCATCAATCAGGTGGATGGGCGGGATTAAGGAGGGGTCAGAGGCAGGGACAGGTTGTCATTCACCAATCCACCGCCAGGGGGCGGGACCATCATTCAAATCCACCAATCATCTGTCCAAGTGCAAGTTTGCTAGACTTACCTCACCTGGGCACAAATTCACATTGTACAATCTACAGACCCCCACATCTTAAAACGTAACTCACCTTCCCATAACAGGTCTTGTACTAAACCCACAGGACAAGTCCAACCTAAATCTTTTTCTGCCTTTACAATCAGGATACCTATATTTCCTTGAACATAAATTTTGCCCTATTTTCTTTCAGGCCTGAAAATTTCTCAGTTACTTTCTGATTAAATTGAGTCATTTCACCACTCCTGTCAAGAAATTTGCCTTGTACTATTGTCTAGATCAGTGTTTCCCAACGTTTTTGTAACCAAAATTATCCCAAGCCACACCACTATTTTACTAACCACAAACACATATATATCTCTATGTTTAACTAACCGAAGGGGAGGGACTAATGGAGAAGCCAGTAAAAAAGGAGCCCCAAGCTTCTGCAGGAAGACCTTTTCTTCTCAGACAGGTATCAACCACCTGTGGAGGTTGTCCCTATCAGGTTCAGACCCAAGTGTGCTACATTATTATTTCCATGGTATACGTGACTAGCTCTTATGGCATACTTGTTGAAAAACTGGTCTAGATGACTGCGGCTACTTTCATGCCACTTGCATTTTTCAGAAAGATGTTTTCAGTCTCGCACCCCTGTCATTGTTCACAACATCTCGGTACCAACACTTTGAAATAGCAAACAGGGAAAAACATTACTTACACTACATCCAGTTAGCCAACTCCGTTTGTCATAACAAGAGCGGGACAAAGTTTGTACGTAAGGTCATCACTGATCACTTGCCTTCTGCTGAAAGGTTCTGTTGGCACCTTTACACTTTTTTTAGACATGTTTAGTATAAGTTTAGGTTAAGTCTGATTACTGTTTAGGTTAGGGCTGAGTGGTATGAGCAAAATTCTATATCATGGTATGTTTCAAAATTATATCAGTTTCATTGTATTCAGCTGTATTTTTTTCCCCATGCATGAGTGGATGTTAACCACATTTTCCACTGCAATTACTGCAGTAGACTGGCTAAGAATAACCTATTCCACTGTCATGAAAATTGTACATTGTACAAAAACAATTTTAATGTGCACACAGGTATTAATGCAGGTTTGCATGGCCCCATAAAGTGATAGTTTTCAAGGGGGTGGCACTAATGAAGAGAAGGAATCACATTGCATGACAGATGCAGTCAAAATATAGAACCTTTTTATTGAACAAATTTTGCAAAAACTTAAACTATAATTTTGACAACATATTTTTAATCATCCAAAGAGGCATTTAGACTTAGTAAAATATTTAGAGGTGCTTGTCAAAAGTTGTATTGCACTGAACATGTCTTAGAAAAGGAATAAAGAGTAAATATTTTTTGTAAACCAACTACACTTTCTGTTAATGTTATCAATCTCTGTCCACTGATACGTTAGCTTTTTTTGTCATAGGCAGTACCTCTAGCAAATGCGTCTACAAGTAATGTCTGACTCGAGTGTCCTCTAGCTTTTTCAGTTTTACCTGAGGACGTGGAGGGTGCCAATCTTAGTTCCATACATTCATGGTACTCCAAAGCATGTTTGCGGCTAAGGTGGTGCAGCAAATTGCTTGTATTGCCGGCTCTGGCGACAACTTTAGCTCCAACCTTTTAAAACCAAAATCTCCAGACAACAGACACGGCTTCTTTTTTCGGTAAAAGTTCTTCTGTGTCACCATGTTCAACTTTATCGTCTGCTACAGCTTCAGTTTCAGAATGTTCTCTGTCCATTTTCACCACTCAATACCTCCACTAACACATGTACTCCATTGCAGTGTAGCAGTGAAAAAGGTCCCACCTTAAACATTTTCCCGCTGCGCCATGTTCCGAACGGTTTTTAGGCTATTTAAACCGGTATTGCGGTATAAGAAAAATCCATATCATAACAAAAATAAAAAACGGTTTTCAGTATGAACCGGTATACCTCCCAGCACTAGTTTAGGTGTTCTTTATACTCATGCCACTTTGAATTTTTGCTGAAATTATTTTTATTTACTTTCACATTTGGACAGGGTGATTGTTCTGAGGCTAGGAACCTGGGCCGGCAATCAAAAGGTTGCCAGTTTGAATCCTATACACACCAGAATTAACTGTACTCCATTGGGCCCTTAACCTGCAATTACTTTGTTCTGGGTATAACGTTTACCTACATCCAGCTCTGCAAGCAGGTCCTCCAATTACAGGGAAACTTGGCACTCTATCTAACAAACAAAAACCTCACACTGTTCCAGTGTGGTGATAAGGTGTTACCCACTGTACTCAAGTCCCAATCAAGGTGGTTTGTCATGTGGTGAGTGCGGCAACACGCTATCAGCATATGCTCCCAACCTCCCTCCTCTTCCACATTTGTTCCAGTTACTGTGGCAAAGTTTCTGACACATGGGCCAGCAGTGATGATCTGACATATATATCCATCCATCCATCCATTGTCCAACCCGCTGAATCCGAACACAGGGTCACGGGGGTCTGCTGGAGCCAATCCCAGCCAACACAGGGCACAAGGCAGGAACCAATCCCAGGCAGGGTGCCAACCCACCGCAAGACACACACAAACACACCCCACACACCAAGCACACACTAGGGCCAATTTAGAATCGCCAATCCACCTAACCTGCATGTCTTTGGACTGTGGGAGGAAACCCACGCAGACACGGAAGAACATGCAAACTCCATGCAGGGAGGATCCGGGAAGCGAACCCGGGTCCCCAGGTCTCCCAACTGCGAGGCAGCAGTGCTACCCACTGCACCACCGTGCCGCCCCTGACATATATATATGAGTCACAATTTCCAATCATTTGAACTTTGATTTAGAGAAGATTTCTTGCTTCTTCCTCCTAAGATTTAGAATAGAGTTTCAGAAAATTATGAAACTATTATTTTATATTTAAGCTCTTCTGTTTTTTGGTAATATCTTGGCATGTTCTGAATACAGTTTTTGTCTTTTGCCCTTTCTTCTTCCCTTTTCTGTATTGGATCATTACCTCTATAAAGATCACAATATTGTTGTTCTCTATTTTCTCCATCAAAATAAATAAATACATTTTAACTGAAAAAATTAAAGTCCTTTTTCAGCAAATATTTTTGGTCTCAATATACAGTACAAAGGTGTAAATTGCAGGCTTTTATCTGGAGAAACATGCACATTCATGTTGGACCAGCCCCTGGGTATTGTACTTGTGTGTCTTCTTTTATCAAAGCTTTGGTTGGACATGGTTTATGTGTTGTGATGTGACTGTATGGTCCAATTTAGGATGCACAATGGCAGCTGGATATGTGACATGTTGAAATTGTTGCAAGATAAGTAAACCCTTCTGATTCTTCCACTTCACTCACTTCCTTTGACATAAAGAATCCAAGTCTTCTGAAATCCAGTAAGTGGAATGTCATTTGGTTTCTTCATTATTAAGAATTATGCTAATTTGATCTTTTTTAGGGTTTTATTCATTGATTATCCAAGTTTGACTTTTGTTCATGACTTTTGTTCTGACCTTATATCCTGCTTTGTCTTTTATGCATTGAGAGCAGAAAAAATAGCACATGGCTGTTGTCAGAAAGCTTTTTTTTATCTCTGCAACTTTGATTAAATAAATGCTGAAGAGAAATTAAAAAGAGTAATATTATGGAATTTCACTAAGTTAGTGAACACAGAAAAAATGTAACTGTCTTTGCAACTTTGGTTATAAAAAGGTACAAACTTTAGAGAACTATATAAAAGCAATATTATTAAATTTCACTAAGATAGGGAACACAGAGGAAAAACTAACATATTTTAGTTTATTAGTTAAATTAAGATTACATTAACAAAGAGACTCATATTGATGATTTCCTGATAAAATTTCTAGTAGCTTGATGCAATTTGTGCAGATGAGTTGGATACATCATTGAGGCTCTGTAAAATTCTAAGTGCTAAACATTTCTTACAAAAATGGGAAGTCCACTGGTTCTGATAGCTATCAAGAGGAATTATATAAAAAGCTGTTCAATTAACTTTGTCAATGTTATGATTAACAAGCTAGGAAAGATAACATTTTACTAAACTATCTCATGCATCATTTACTGTTTTTCCAAAAAAAATAAAACTAATTACTTCTTGAACAGATAGGATTTTGGCAAATTTTTTGGCAAAGTCAGTTATACTCCTGTAGTATCTGAGCTTCATAATTTTAAAAAAAGTTTATGATAGTGTTGAATATAGATAGAGTATCTAGTCACTGCACTATACAAATTATTTGTGTACCGATCATATGTGCATAATTTAAGTTATTTTTCTTTAGACCAGGGGCTTCATGTATAAACGGTGTGTATGCACAAAAATGTTGCGTATTTCTGTTTCCACGCTCAAATCGCGATGTATAATGCCTAAATTTGGTGTAAAGCCACACACATTTTCACGGTAGTTCAAACCCTGGCTTACGCAAGTTCTCCACTCAGTTTTGCAAACTGGTGGCAACCCAGTGTCAAAGCAGTGCTTTTCTTCAAGTTTGATTTCCCTTTATTATTTAGATCCAAATCCATGACGCGGCTTTATCATATACACTTAAATTAACCGCATATTGTTTATTAGTTTAAGGCATCTGATTCAAATTAACCTGTAACAATATAATGGTCCACGGAATGGCCAAACTATTCCAAATACCATAGCTGCTTTAGCGTTTTTACTTTCACCGCACCTTCTTCTTCTTCATCTTCTTCTTCTTTCAGCTGCTACCGTTAGGGGTTGCCACAGCGGTTCATCTTTTTCCATATTACTCTCACTGTACCACTCGGAGTATTTATATCACTGTATCTGAGTGTGGAATTACAGCTTTACAGCAGCTGATCAGAAAGAGAATTATCGGTACGCAGCATCAAGCACACGCTGTCCCAGCCATGCGCACTGTCTATGGAACTGCTCTCATATGGCAAACAATTCAGAGCCTTTTCTGTGCTGGCCTCGCGGTTCAGAAACAGTTTCATCCCAAGAACTATAAACACACTCAATCAGTCCATTAAGTGCTCCTTGTAGAACTGTTTGTACTTATAAGTACAATTTCCTCACTGCAATAACTTGCAATACAGTTATAAAATTGCACAACCTGCGCCACTTTATAAAGCCTCGCGTATTTACATATGATGACAATATCATTTTTAAGATGAAATGCAGCAAAATATGTTGATTACATTACACAGATAAAATGTTAACATCATTTAAAAAATCTATATTTTTAATAATTAAACATATGAGGACACAGTGTCGCAGCACTAGCAAGGAGCTGGTGCACCGTTGTTCCTGCCTTGCACTGTATTCTTGCTGGGGCTGGTGTGACACTGGAAGGATAGATGGATAGAATTACGAAGATATTTCAATGTTCCTTAAAAGTTTTGAAGAATCTGAGTTCTAACCTTGCAGATGGCTTAACTCTATTACTGAGCTGATTGTGTGGCGATTGGGTACTTCGAGAAATAAAAGGTAGAACAGGAATTGGGGGTTAATATATTTGAAAGAGACAGTACTACTACAATAAATTATTTCATCAAATGTCGTGCATCTTGCGTGAGACAGGAACAATCTTTGGATGGGGTGCGAATTCGTTACTATCACTGCGCCACCATATTCCCATGTTTAATACATGCTTTAATTGATATGATATGAATATTGAAATGATATCAGGTATACATCTCAGTATTTAATTTATTCAGAGAGGTGTAATATCAAGGCGCTTTCTAAATAAACAGGATTCTGAAATATTAATTCATGCATTTATTTCTAGTAGGATTGACTACTGCAATGCGGTGTTCACTGGATGTTCAAACTGTTCTCTATACAGCCAGCAGTTAATCCAAAATGCGGCTGCAAGAATTATTACAAGAACAAGAAAATACGAACACATGGCTTTACACTGGCTCCCAGTTAAGTTTAGGGCAGATTTCAAAATCCTCCTTTTAACATATAAAGCATTAAATGGCCAAGGTCCGGCTTACTTGTCGGAACTTATCATGACTTACAAACCAGAGCGCACATTAAGATCTCAAGATGCCGGTCTGCTTATGGTTCCAAGGATTAATAAAATAACAATGGGAGGTCGAGCTTTTAGTTGCAGGGCCCCTAAACTGTGGAATGGTCTGCCTGCTACTATAAGAGATGCCCCTTCGGTCTCAGCTTTTAAAACCGGCTGAAAACTCTTCAGCTTAGCATATCCTGACTAGAGCTGCTGATTAACTGTACAGACTGCATCTCTGTTGGTAGTCATTAGCACTAAAACATGAGTAACTTGATAGTTATAATTGGATACTAACCCTCTCCTATTCTGTTTCTCTTCTCAGTACTCAAATGTGGCACTTGGTGCCACATCCCACCTGTCAAGTTGTTTTGCCTGCATAAGGTAAAGTCATCCCTGATGGAGGATTGCAGGAATCGTGGGAAAGAGGGGTCCTTTCATCGGATTGGCTGGCCCAGCACTGTTTCAGCCATGGAATGGCCAAATGGGGGAGGCCGCTTGATGGATGAGGTCTCCAGGACTCTAAATATATCCCAATCTTATTATGTGATATCATCTACTGTTAAATTCTGCTCCGTACTTCTAAAATTTTTATTTTTATACTGTATTGAGGATTTGTTCTATTCTGTGTATTGTATTGTATTGTATTGTATTGTATTGTATTGTATTGTATTGTATTGTATTGACCCCCTTCTTTTGACACCCATTGCACACCCAACCTACCTGGAAAGGGGTCTCTCTTTGAACTGCGGTGTAATTTATGATACTTGTAAAGGTTAGCTTTGTTTTTTTTTTTATTCACTTTTCATTCTCTCAGTCGCGTTCAGGATCCTTCCCCCAACCCCGACACTCCTATTTTCACATAAAGACGCGCTATAGCTCTGCGTGCACTTTTCGTGGCATTACACATGTATTTTTTGAGCATGCCCATGTCGCTCAAACACAGGAACATATGTTGGTGTACAAGTATAACAAAACAAGTGCACTTTTATTCAAGACTATAACTGAAGAAAAAAGAAAGCATGCTAAACCTGGGTTACAATGTTATTTCATGTGCTAACATAATTGTTCCCAATGTTGTTGTTTATTTAGTATCAAAATTGGTCCATTACCGGATCTTATATTATTGACCATTCAATATTTTAAAATACAAAATTTGCGGGGGTTACGTTCCTAGAGCACCCGCAAATTGTGAAAAACCGCGACTTTTGGATGTGGTTAAAAAATGCCTTTTAAATGCCTATTTTTATGGTTTCAACCCTAAATACAGTATGCCCCCAAAGCACTTCAATTTCGTTGCAAACTCAGCTTAATACATTAATACTTTACATGAAAAATTACCTTAATACATTACCTAAAAACAGAATGTAAAGGTAAACCCATCTACTGTACAGTACTGTACTGCAATGTCTCCAGTACCAATGTTACCGCTATACGTACTGTAATTCATGCAAGTGCGTTTTCTTTGGTATGCTCTGTCATTTTCTTTGTTATAAGTAGAGTAAATAAATAATAATATAATTTAATTAAAATACAGTAAAATTTACGGGTACTCACCAATGATGAATGATATTGATGATGAAGTAGTTTTAAAACTTTAGTAGATTTAAAACTCCTCGGGTGGCGCCTCTTCTTCAGGCGCTTCAGGAGGAGTCGTATCTTTGTATGGGTCTTCTTCTGGTGGGGTTTCGTGCTGGCTTTTCTGTATAGGTTTCAGGAACATTGTTATAGGAAGTTGCTACATTGTCTCCTGTAGCGAACTGCTGGTAAAATTTCCATGCTTTCTCACGGATGATGTTGCCATCTTCCTGCAGTCGGTGAACAACAGTGCCAAGGCAGGTTCCATCCTGACGATATTTTTATTCCTTATGGTCTTTTCCTTTTTAGCACTATCACAGAAACTTACAGATACGGTACTCCGGATTACTGCTTCGTTCTTCTTTTTGTAGCATACGGTGCTTTCATTAATGCCATAGTGGTGCACTACTGCAGCATAACTTTTTAGTTCCCAGAGCAAATCAACCTTCTCCTGGAGTGTTTTGAACTTCTCCTGGCACTTAGTCTCAGTTCCAGAAGCCTTAGAAGGTGCAGAGCGGTTCGACGACATTGTGTGCGTTTAAAATAACAAAACAATAACAAAATGGAAAACACGTCACAAAGCAGCGCTCAATTATCAGCAAGGAGAAATTAATAACATTCTCGGATTGGTTACTTTCACCATCCCAAACCGCAGTGGTAAACCCACTCACCTGGAGACGCGTCACAAAGCAGCAGTCAATCATCAGCAAGGAGAAATGAATAACACTCTCAGATTGGCTACTTTCACCATCCCAAACTGCGTTTCCCTCAGCGGTGGTAAACCCACTCACCAGGAGACGCATCACATGGCAGCAGTCAATCAGCAGCAAGGAATAGAATCATATGTGAAAAGAATCAAGTCAAGTCAAGTTGGGGAGCATGCACTGGTACAGTGCGTTGCCACATCTACTACACGACGAAACAACTCAGGATCCTAGTTGGCATCCCCCCAGGCAAACACATGGTCCAGTCCCACCCTCCTGAAGTGACCCTCTATCTCCCTCAGCCTGGTGTTTCGTGGGCGACCCCTTGGCCTGGTCCAGCCACTCAGTTCCCCAAAAATGAGGATCTTACAAGTTGGATCACCCTCTGGGAAATGCGCTGTAACTGACGCTCCCTCGCAATGCAGGTAATGTGCCTCATTTGGGACTCCATGAGAAACCACACATTCAACACAAAGTCAAACCAACGGTTCCCAAAGATTTTTAGGAGAGTCACAGTACCAAAGGAATCCAGTCTTCGTCTCAGGTCACTGGATAGCATTCATGTCTCGTAACCATATGGCAAGACAGGAAGCACCAGGACTCTAAAGACTTGGACCTTTGTCCTTTTGCATAGATATCGGGAACGCCACACACCCCTTTCCAGCGACCTCATGACCCCTCCATGCTGTCCCAATCCATCTACTGACTTCATAGGAAGAGTCACCAGAGACATGAATGTCACTGCCAAGGTAAGATAAACCTCTCAACAAGGTCGACACTCTCTCCGCAGACAGACACACTTCTGATGGCTGTGCCCAAGAGGTCATTAAAGGCCTGGATCTTGGTTTTTATCCAGGACACTCACAAGCCCAGGCACACAGACTTCTCTCTCAGTTTCTCGAGCGGCCTGATCAGAGCCTCCATTGACTCCGTGAAGATCACAGCATCGTCAGCAAAGTCAAGATCCATGAATCTTTCTTCACCAACAGATGCCCCACAGCCACTGGACCCCACAACCTTGCCCAATACCCAGTCCATACAAGCACTGAACAGAGTAGGAGCAAGAACAAACTCCTGACAAACTCCAGAATAAATCTGGGAAAACACAGAGGTTCTGCCTCCACTCTCCACAGCACTCACAGTACCAGTGTACAGGCCAGCCATGATATCCAGCAATCTTGAGTGGTTCCCGCGAACCCTCAGGATGTCCCACAGGGCAGCTCGATCAACTGAGTTGAACACTTTACGAAAATCAACAAAGGCTACAAAGAAACTCTGCCGATATTCACGTTTGTGCTCCATGAGAACCCTCAGTACCAGGAAGCGGTCGATGGTAGACTTCTTAGACATAAAACCAGACTGCTCTGGTCGTAGGTAGGTGAGCAAGCGATCACGGATCCTATTGAGGATGACTCTAGCAAGAACCTTACCCGGCACCGAGAGCAGTGTTATCCCCCTGTAGTTGCCGCAATCCAGGCGATCACCCTTCCCTTTCCAGATAGGGACAACAAGTCCCATTTTTCTGTCAGTTGGGATGACACCAGTCTCCCAAATGGAAGCAAAGATTGCTTGCAGTGCCAGGAGGACAGCCTTACCACCAGTCTGTAGAAGTTCACCCCGGATACCACAGATCCCTGCAGCCTTGCCTCCCTTCAGCTGGTTCACCTCCTGTGCAATTTCATTGAGATTGGGTAGATCACAGCTAATTGGAGGATCAGCCTCAAAAACCGTGGACCCAGATATATCCAACGTCCATGCTGGAGGATCAGCTTTGAACAGCTGCTCAAAGTAGCCATCCCAGCGGGTCACTGTAAGAATCGTTCCATCAGCTGCTCTGATTGCAATGCTCCAAGGAATAGATTCAGATGTGCATAATGCTTTGTTTCCTCTGTAAGCAGGACATGGGTCGCTAGACCACAGATAGTGTTGTCACTTGCTCACAGATTCCTCTAACAAATGCCTCTTTATATGCCCTCAGAGCCCTCGCGGCCATCCTTCTTATTTCCCAGTACAGACCAGAGTTGCCATCGAGCCATGTGCTGTGATTCCTCTCGATGGTATCCAGGGTACCCTGCAAGATGAAACACCTCCTTCTGGGAACACCGGTACACCAACACAGCCCTCTGCAACCTTCAGAGTCTTGTCACAGAAGGTCTCCCACATCACATTAGGATCGGCAGTCACACCCAAATCCACAACTTCCTCACATAAACTGTGTGCAAACTCGTTAGAAACAGCCAGGTCTTGGAGTCTGGCCAAGTCCATGTTAGACAACATCTTTGTGTACTCAAAATATTTTTCATATGTGAGAAAATTTGTTCATGTAGGCAAGTTGAGACGAATGCCGAAAGAAGAGCACATGCAATTTTCTTCAAACAATTAAATCTTTCAGTTAAAGATATCGAACAATTGAGAATGACAGACGGGTTTGGAAGTCTTCACATTTTTTGGAAAATTTTTCTTTGAGTGCTTCAACGTACTTTTGAACTTCATCTTTGATAATGGAAAATTGATTTGCATGGACCTTTACATTTGGAAAGTACTTATAGGTGTTAGTGGTAACAATGTGTAATAATACAGTAGAACCTCTGGTCACGTACATTTCCAAACACGTACAAATCGGGTTACGATCAAAAATTTTGCCAAAATTTTGCATCTGTTCACAACCACATGCTCTGGTGGCAAACAAAAACACAGCGGCCAGTTTCCCTAGGTGCGTTTGTACATGCCAATGATTTGCCATTCTCTGTTTCCCGTTTTCTTTTGTTTGCATATACAGGGCCTAACAAAGCAGCTGATGTTACAAAAGGAGTTATAATGTTAACCAAGCAGAGGCCTCAGGTGCTGGAAGAGGTGGAAAAACTGTTGCTAGTGTTGTTGAACAAGAAGCAACTTGCAGGGGATAGCATAAGCGAGCCAATCATATGTGAGAAAACCAGGAAGATTCATGGCGATTTGCTGAAAAAAAAAATCCTTCTTCTAGTGGCGAAGGTGAGGAATTTAAAGCCAGTAGAGGATGGTTTGAAAAGTTTTGTAAGAGAAGTGGCATTTAATTTTTTTTCCTTGTGCTTAAAACTCATAAAAAAGTGTTTACAGAGAGTGGTTCGTAAGGGTCTAGCGCAAACTCTTACTATGTTAGTTTTCTCTGTTGTTCAAGGTTTTCTCAGTGTTATTCAATGTTTTTACATTTAGTTTACTATTACACTGTGCATTCTGTGGTATAATTAACTATTTTTGTGCTTAAAAAATATATATTTATATAGGGCGGCATGGTGGCGTAGTGGGTAGCGCTGCTGCATTGCAGTTAGGAGACCTGGGTTCGCTTCCCGGGTCCTCCCTGCATGGAATTTGCATGTTCTCCCTGTTTCTGCGTGGGTTTCCTCTGGGTGCTCCGATTTCCTCCCACAGTCCAAAGACATGCAGGTTCGGTGCATTGGCAATTCTGAATTGTCCCTAGTGTGTGTGTGCCCTGCAGTGGGCTGGTGCCCTGCCTGGGGTTTGTTTCCTGCCTTGTGCCCTGTGTTGGCTGGGATTGGCTCCAGCAGACCCCCGTGACCCTGTAGTTAGGATATAGTGGGGTGGATGATGGATTGATATATTTACATACAGTTCGTACGGTCTGGAATGGATTAATTGTATTTACATACAATTTTATGGGAAAATTATGTTCGGGTCGCGAACAAATCGGGTCGCGTCCAGAGTTTTGGAACGAATTACGGTTGTGACCAGAGGTACCACTGTATATCTAATTTGGATGCGAATCCTTTCCAGTATTCAAAAAGGTCTAGTACTGTTTGACCCTTTCCTTGCAAATGCAAGTTTAAGTCATTCAGGTATTGAGTTATATCAGTCAGAAACAACAATTTGAATAACCGGTCTTCATCATTCAGTTCCGGGAAATGTTGTTCTTTTTCATCAAGAAACATCTTGATTTCTTCCAGACATGATACAAACCAGTTCAAGACATTACCTCGACTAAGCCAATGGACGATTGCTGTACAGTATAGCGGGAGATCCATATATGCACTCTTCATTTCTTAAAAAGGGACTTCAATTTCTTTTGTGTCAATGAAGAACGAGAAACTATGAAATTAACTATTTTAACAACAGTGTCCATTACAGAATTCAAGCACTGTATCGAGATTTTTGCAACTAAACTTTCCTGGTGAATAATGCATTGGAAACTCAATACTTGATGTCTAATATCGAAAAATGTTAGGAAATTAAGGTGCTTTCTAAATAAACAGGATTCTGAGAAAATAATTCATGCATTTATCTCTAGTAGGATTGACTACTGCAATGCTGTGTTCACTGGATGTTCAAACTGTTCTTTATACAGCCTTCAGTTAATCCAAAATGCGGCTGCAAGAATTATTACAAGAACAAGAAAATACGAACACATAACTCCAGTTTCTTCTGTAGCCGAGGATCGGACCGCCAAGGTCCCCGCCTTCGGCCACCACCCAACTCACACTGCACCCGACCTCCTTGGCCCCTCCCATAGGTGGTGAGCCCATGGGAAGGGGGACCCACGTTGCCTCTTCGGGCTGTGCCCGGCCAAGCCCCATGGGTGCAGGCCCGGCCACCAGGCGCTCGCCATCGAGCCCCACCTCCAGGCCTGGCTCCAGAGTGGGGCCCCGGTGACCCGCGTCCAGGCAAGGGAAAACGCCGTCCAAAATTGTTTTCCATCATAGGAGGTTTGTTTAACCGCTCTTTGTCTCATCCCTCACTTAGGACCAGTTTGCCTTGGGTGGCCCTACCAGGGGCATAAAGCCCCGGACAACAGAGCTCCTAGGATCATTGGGACACGCAAACCCCTCCACCACGATAAGGTGACAGTTAAAGGAGATCGCGAATACAAGCGGCTGAAATGAGTTTCCTCCGCAGGGTGTGTGGGCTCTCCCTTAAAGATAGGGTGAGAAGCTCAGTCATCTGGGAGGGGCTCAGAGTAGAGCCGCTGCTCCTCCGCATTGAGAGGAGTCAGATGAGGTGGCTCGGGCATCTGATCAGAATGCCTCCTGGATGCCTCCCTGGTGAGGTGTTCCGGGCACGTCTAACCGGGAGGAGGCCCCGGGGAAGACCCAGGACACGTTGGAGGGACTATGTCTCTCGACTGGCCTGGGAATGCCTTGGGATTCTCCCGGAAGAGCTAGAAGAAGTGGCCAGGGAGAGGGAAGTCTGGGCATCTCTGCTCAAGCTGCTGCCCCCGCGACCCGACCTCAGATAAGTGGGAGACAATGGATGGATGGATGGATGGATAACTCCAGTTCTTAAATCCTTACACTGGCTCCCGGTTAAGTTTAGGGCAGATTTCAAAATCCTCCTTTTAACATATAAAGCATTAAATGGCCAAGGTCCAGCTTACTTGTCTGAACTTATCATGACTTACAAACCAGAGCGCACATTAAGATCTTAAAATGCCGGTCTGCTTATGATTCCAAGGATTAATAAAATAACAATGGGAGGTTGAGTATTTAGTTACAGGGCCCGTAAACTGTGGAATGGTCTGCCTGCTACTATAAGAGATGCCCCTTCGGTCTCAGCTTTTAAATCCCAGCTGAAGACTTACTACTTCAGTTTAGCCTATCCTGACTAGAGCTGCTGATTAACTGTACAGACTGCATCTCTGTTGTTAGTCATTAGCACTAAAACATAAGTAACATGATAGTTATAATTGGATACAAACCCTCACCTATTCTGTTTCTCTTCTCGGTACTCAAATGTGGCACTTGGTGCCACAGCCCACCTGTCAAGTTCTTTTGCCTGCCCAAGGTAAAGTCATCCCTGATGGAGGACCGCAGGTATCATGGGAAGGAGGGGTCCTTTCATCGGATTGGCTGGCCCAGTGCTGTTTCTGCCATGGAATGGCCAAATGGGAGAGGCAGCTTGATGGATCAGGTCTCCAGGACTCTAAATATATCCAAATATTCTTATGTGATATCATTTACTGCTCCGTACTTCTAAAATTTTTATTTTTCTACTGTATTGAGGATTTGTTCTGTTCTGTGTATTGTATTGTATTGTATTGACCCCCTTCTTTTTGACACCCACTGCACACACAACCTACCTGGAAAGGGGTTGCTCTTTGAACTGCCTTTCCCAAGGTTTCTCCCATTTTTCCCTATAAGGTTTTTTTGGGAGTTTTTCCCTGACTTCTTAGAGGCTTGGGGGCTGTCAAGAGGCAGGGCCTGTTAAAGCCCATTGCAGCACTTGTGTGATTTTGGGCTATACAAAAATAAATTGTATTGTATTGTATTGTAATATGATTTTCAAGAAGTTTAACAAATCCCCTTTCCTTTCCGACCATTGCACGGGTGGCATCAGTAGTAATACAAAATATTTTATTTATGTTAATTTTCTAATTTTCAAAATAATTGAAAAATGTAGTGATAATGTCATGTCCCTTAGTTGTCCCAGCAAAAGGAAAAAGCAATGTAATTCTTCATAAATATGATCATGGTCATAATATTGTGCAACTATTGCTAGGCACCCAATATCATTTATATCAGTGCTTTCATCAACAGCAACACTAAATACAGCAGCTTGTTGTAATCTGTTTTTCTGTTTTGTTGTTACATTTTCAACCATATCAGTTATTTGTCTCTCTTTTGATCTTACAGAAGCTGGTATTTCTCGATTTGAGACAGTATTGTTTGTTTATTTGGTAAATCACTGAATAAAATTGCTTTGATGAATTATTCAACTGTGAAAGGTTTGGCTTTCGAAAATTACATAATGAGCAATTGCATAACTACATTTGGTGGCTTTATTTTTGGTTTCAATTATTTGACTAAAATAGTAGTTTATTTCTTAGAGCCAGAAACAGCCCTTTTTTTAGATTCACTTTTCTCATCAGAGTTTTTAAATGTGGACTGATGTTTAGTTTGCTAATGTCTTTGTACACTTGACATACGACACACAACACTTTCACAGCATAACACATCGTGCTGATCCTTTTGTTATACAAATCCATATTAATTCATCCAAGTGTGCTGAAATGAGTGAACATCAAGTTCCTAGGTGCCCATCTAGGTACAGAGAAAACTCTTGAACGAATTAAGTTTTGATTTTATTGGCTTGGAATAAATGTGCTTCCTGTCCAGAATATCAGTTATGTCAGAATCCTAGAAGGAACTGTGCTCCTTTTGTCCCTCTACCCCTCATTGATATTCCCTTTGAACAAGTCAGTATAGACCTTATAAGAGCCTTAGAACCCTCTGCAAGAGGCCATAAATATATTTTGGTTTTAGTAGATTATGCCACTCAATTTCTGGAGACTGTTCCCTTGCACTCAGCGACATCAAAAATCATCACACGGGAGTTAGTAGGGATATTCACTCATGTTGAGATCCCCAAAGAGGTGTTAACAGACTAAGGGACTCCCTTCATGTCCGAAACGTTCAGGGAGGTGGCTAAATTACTCCAGATTAAACATCTTAAAACATTGGTCTAATATCCTCAAACTGAAGGGTTGGCGGAACGATTTAATCAAACTTTGAAACAGATGTTATGCAAGGTAGTTAGCAAGGATGAAAGGAACTGGGATCAGTTGCTCCCCCTTATGTTATTAGCCTACCAGGGGGTCCCTCAGGCTTCTACGGGGTTTTCTCGTTTTGAAGTATTGTACAGAAGACAACCCCATGGTTTATTGGATATGTTAACACTAGAATTACCAGAGCCTATAAAAAAACTCGTAGATCCGGCCCACCTTAAATCGCTTCTTAAATCCGTTCACACCTCTCCGCCAGCATCTTTTGTCCTCTAAATGTGCTGATAAAGACATGCTGCCAGCAGCCGGCTATTTCATCCCCCCACCGACTTAGAACGTGCACGAACTTCTCCCAGCTCATGCCTTGATTGATTATCTGGGAGTGACTGAAATGGAGTTTTAGAGTGGAAATGATAGATCGTTATTTGGAATACACGCATTTCATGTTTGGTCCATTTCTACAGTAATCTGTGTAAACACATTGTTAAAACAGAAACTTTTTCATATTTTAGTAATAAATGTTACAAAATGTAGGCATAAAGTATAGAATGTGTAAAGCCTGAGTTCCAAAGATCAAATAAACACTTTCACAAAAGGTTCAAAGATAATACAACAGTTTCCATGGCATAGCATGCTAAAATTTGCTTTTCAGATTGCAGCAGCTTTGCTGTGCCTCACAGACTTGAGTTCGATTCACCGCTGGGGATAAAGTCTTACTTTTTTTTTCTTTTTAACCTCAAACGGACATAAAATTTATAAATTGGTATGCACTGTCAGTTAATGAGATCATTATATTTTCATGTGGGATGCTCCTTTTAAAATATTTGTTTAACAATTGAGACTGCAATTAACATGAACAACTGTCCTTATAACTGTTATTTTTAAGATCCATAACACATAGACAGACAGAGCACTACGTAATAGAGAGACAAACATGCAGAGAAGTCACTAGATATATAAATAAACAGGGAAGGCACCGCACCGATCCGCCTGTCGATCTCACGCTCCATTCTTCCCTCACTCGTGAACAAGACCCTGAGATACTTGAACTCCTCCACTTGAGGCAGGATCTCACTCCCAACCCTGAGAGGGCACTCCACCCTTTTCCGGCTGAGGACCATGGTCTCGGATTTCCAATCTCTTGGCAACTGAAAATGATCCCTGCTTGATAAGTTTGTCTTCTGTAACAATACTACTTTGGCTTTTATACCTGTTAGGTACGAGAGAATGCTTTCTTCCATTTTAATTTGTGAATGAAATCTTTGACATTCCAGCTCACAAAGTAAACTGGTCTTGTTGACATTTTATGGTCTTAAATTATGGTAATACATTATTACATAAGATAGCTTTAACCTTAATTTCCAATTCTGCCAGGAGTTACGGCTATAAAGCCTATAGTTGTGTTGGCACTTAAAATTGTGGGGGTAAAAAAGATAGATTAGAAATAGCTTTCTCTCTTCCCCCCCCCCCACATTTTTGCCTCCCCAAGTGAGGCTAGACCACACTTTACAAAGTCTAAGTCCTCTGACATGCCTAGAGACAGAGCACATCCAAAACAAAACAAGCCCCCCAGCAGCAGTGTAGAAAGATTAAAGTACAGATGTTGTGAGCTGGGGGGCTGATCGCACTCCTGCAGGTTAAAAAACGCTGAAAGACTACCTTCAAATTGCTCCCTTGCTTGCTGGGCTTACTTGCAGCAGACCGTGCGGTACTTCGCATACTTAAAAGTCCGAACAGCACCTGTCAGTTTTTGATTGTTTTGCTTTCCTCTCTCTCTCTCTCTCTGACTTTCCCTGCTCCTGACACACTCCTTTGAAGATGAAGATATATTTGCATTCTTTTAATTGTGAGACGGAACTGTCATCTCCGCCTTGTCAAGAAGCACATTTAAACTTTTGAAAAAGAGACATGTGTTTGTTTGCAGTGTTTGAATAAAGTTCCTGTCTCTATAACCTCCTGTGTTTCTGTGCAAATCTGTGACCCACGCGTGACAAGTGGTACCAGGAGTGGTTGCACAGATGAACGCTGAGGAGTTGTTTCAGCTCGCTCAAAATGTCCCGCTTCCTCCCGACCTGGAGGATGATCCAGTTCCTGCTCTACCTGCTAATTCCAAGGATGTGCTGATGAAGATGGGGCCTTCCAATGACCCAGAGATGTTTCTTTTGGCTTTTGAACATGTGGCGACTTTGCTGGGATGAGACAAATGAAACTGGGCTGTCATTGTCACCCCTTTTTTGTCTGAGGATGCCTTAATTGCTTTACAAAATGTGCCTCGCGATAAACTCGGCGATTATGATTTCTTAAAGCGACAGGTTGTTTTACGAAAAACTACAAGCTTTTTGCCTAAAGGTTTTACACTTCATGATTAGAAACTGAACATGGACAGACCCATTCATGCACAAATTCAAGATTTGATTCATAAAGTTCACTGCTGGTTTGAGGGGAAAAAGATGGAGCGTGTTGTGGAAAAGGTTGTCATGAATATACTGGTGGCAGGGATACCTGCAGTTCTCCGACGATCATAGCCAGACGTTTGGAAGGTTGTCAAACAGCTTGGAGAGAAAGCAGTGGATTTTCTGCTCCTTATGCTGTTCCGCAGCCTCTGAGAGATCACCCAGGGAATGCTGGTTGCTTTGAACGGAGGATAGAGCATCTATGTGCTGTTAACCCTGAAAATCGGGTTTCCTCAGGAAGACCACCAGGGGATCTGGCTGTTAACATAGCACCCATATCTGGGGAAGCAGGAGGCTGTGGACGTCGCCGTGGGTATTTCGGAAGTGGAGCTGAATGAAGATGCTTCCGGTGTGATCAACCCGGCCACTTGGCGAGGGAATGTCACCTCTCCCCTGCTCAATCGATGGAAATTTGTCTTGGCAAAGTTTGTTGCTCCCGTGTTCCTTATTCTTCAGATAAAAAAGACAGCTTAATGGTCTCGGTGAAGTTTGGTGGACGTGAGATGTCGGCATTATTGGACTCGGGAAGTGACCTTTGTATTGTCAGATGGGACTGTCTTGATGACAGGTACCTGTGTAACACTGAAACTGTAAACATACGTTGTGTACATGGAGAGACTATCAGACATTGCTTCTTCCTTTAACATATAAGGGTCGACATTTTAAAGTTTGGTCTGCCTTTTCGAACTCTTGCCCCTGGCCCTTACTGATCGGCAGGAGGAATGTCCTTTTTTCCTAGACTCATGACCGAATGTCAAACGCCAGTCTGTGAGCCATGTGTCAAGCTTAGCGGGGGGGGGGGAGAGGACGAACTGGCTGTTGGGGCAGATCTTGAGCCCCGTTTAAATATTGAACCTGAAGTGGCTGTTGGGGAAGTTCTCGAGCCCAGACTAGATATTGAACACGATCTCTCCAGCGAGACCGAGGGTGACCGTCCCCCCCCCCCAATTTCCCAGAGCGGTTGGCTGGCCGATCTACAACTACTCAACTTGCAAATGCCTCCGAACAAGAACTGAGCACTGGCGAGCACTGTGTGCTTGCAGCATGCCGATAGCTCATTAGAATATGCATTTAAACAGGCTCACTCTGCTAGTGACTCTTATTACCAAGAGCGTGCATCTGGGGGCTTAAAAACCCCGCACTTTCTTGAGTGATCATTTAGTCTGGGAATTTATTGAACAGTTAGTTGTACCTGAAGTACATAGGGACGTTCTTTTACAATTAGCTCACTCTCACATCTTGGGTGGGCACCTGGGGACTGATAAGACTAGAGAACATTTATCAAAACAATTTTATTGGCTGAATATGGGGAAAGATGTGGAGCGATTCTGTACTTCTTGTCCTGATTGTCAAATCGTCTCTGCTAATAAACCTCTTCAGGCTCCCCTTTCTCCTATGCCTTTTTTGGAAGTCCCTTTCCATCTAGTGGGATTAGATATAGTAGGCCCTCTACCTAAGACTAAAAATGGGTATCAATATATGCTTGTGTTGGTTGACTATGCAACGCGTTATCCGGAAGTGGCTGCTTTGAAAAAAGCCAATTCCTCCACTGTAGCCAAAGCTTTGTGTGAGATTTTTACTTGTATTGGCATCCCTAGAGAATTTTTAACTGATCAGGGCACACCTGTTACTTCTCATGTGATGAAACAATTGTGTGACAGCTTTGCTATTAAGAAACTGAGTACCACTGTTTACCATCCACAGACGAATGGTTTGACTGAACGATTTAACAAAACTTTAAAACAGATGATCAGGCAAGTTGCTCATGATGATCCAACATCTTGGGACTCTGTCCTGCCTTTTATTATGTTTGCAGTGCGAGAAGCGCCGCAGGCGTCCACTGGCTTGAGTCCATTTGAGTTGTTGTTTAGCAGGCGTCCACAAGGCGCCTTGGATGTTGAACAAGAGGAATGGACAGGATTCAGGACAACAGCTCATGGGCCAAGCTTTGCAGATCGGGTAATTTCGTTGCAGGAAAGAATTTCTAAACTTTCTTCTATTGCAGTGGAGCATCAGCGACGTGAGCAGGAAACTCAGAAACGTCTTTATGATAGACGCTGTAAGCTCCGTTAATTTAAACCTGGTGATCGTGTTCTGGTACTGATTCCAACCGATCCACACAAATTCCTAGCAAAATGGCAGGGCCCTGCCATTATTGAGGAACATATGGGGCCGGTAAATTACAAGGTTAGAATACCGGGCTGGCACAAACCATTCCAGATTTCACATGTTAATCTCTTGAAGGAATGGCATGACCCGCAGGGAGGGTACACTTCTTTGGCTGCTGTCTCTCAGACCGATGTTGCCATTGGTGACGATTTGACTGACTCGCAAAAGACAGAGTTGTTATCTTTGATTGAACAGAACACTGTGTTTTTTCAGACTTGCCAGGCGTGACTAATCTTGCAGAACATAAAATCAATACATGAACCCGGTGTTAGGGTGCAGATGCGCCTGTATCGGATTCCGGAAGCACGACGGAATATTATTCACGAAAGTAAAAGTGACTGGTGCAGTCCAATCGTATTAGTCCCCAACAAGACGACTCGGTTTGCTTCTGTATCGATTTCAGGCACTTGAATAAAGAATCAAAATTTGATGCTTATCCAATGCCCCGTGTTGACGAACTGTTGGAAAAACTGGGTCAGGCATCCTATATCTCCACACTGGATCTCACGAAAGGTTACTGGCAGGTGCCTCTTGAGGCTGACAGTTGCGAAAAAACAGCATTTGTGACTCCTGACAGACTTTATGAATTTACTAGACTCCCATTTGGTCTTCATGGCGCGCCTCTAACTTTCCAACGTAAGATGGACCAGATCTTGCATCCTCATTCCGAGTATTCTAGGGCGTATCTCAATGATGTTGTGATTTTCAGTAATGATTGGCAAACACATTTAGAATGTTTCCAGGGTGTTCTTGAAAGCTTAAGACAGGCTGGTTTGACAGCTAACTCCAAGAAGTGTAAATTGGGTATGTCTGAGACTCATTATCTGGGCTACTCCATGGGCAGGGGTTTACTCCGACCTCAGTTCAGAAGAGTGGAAGAGATGCTTGCTTATCCATGTCCAGAAACGCAGAAACAAATACGTGCCTTTCTGGGGCTTGCAGGTTATTACAGAAGATTCATCCCTGATTTTGCAAATAAGGCTGCTCCTCTTTCAGATCTTACTAGAGGCAGGAAAAACCGCCCTGTTGTATGGACAGACGTTTGTGAATGTGCCTTTTGTGATTTGAAAACTGCTTTGTCTTTATATCCAGCTCTGCAGAATCCTGACTTCTCCAAGGATTTTGTTCTACAGATGGATGCAAGTACATTTGGTGTAGGCACCGACCTGTCCCAGGTTTTTAATTGGGAAGAGCACCTTATCACATTTTTGAGTAGGAAAATGTGAATAAAGCTGAGGGAGGGGGTGTGAGCTGGGGGGCTGATCGCACCCCTACAGGTTAAAAAACACTGAAAGACTACCTTCACATTACTCCCTTATTTGCTGGGCTTACTTGCTGCCTATCTATTGCGCGATCCGCGTGGTACTTCACATACTTAAAAGTCCGAACAGCACCTGTCAGTTTTTGATTGTTTTGCTTTCCTCTCTCTCTCTCTCTGACTTTCCCTGCTCCTGACGCACACTCCTTTGAAGAGGAAGATATGTTTGCATTCTTTAAATTTTGAGATGGAACTGTCATCTCTGTCTTGTCAAGAAGCACGTTTAAACTTTTGAAAGCGAGACGTGTTTGTTTGCAATGTTTGAATAAAGTTCCTGTCTCTACAACCTCCTGTGTTTCTGTGCAAATCTGTGAACCAAGCGTGATAATGTATTGGCAATACAGTCCAAATACTTTAAACCAATAATATAATCTTAAACAGTCCCAAAATACACCCAGGGAATGACGTAAAACATTACCTACAGAGAAGCAGATAATGTATGATAGTACAATCCTAATACAATTAGCCAAGGGTATGATGTTAAACAATCCACTTTGGGAAAAAAATGTTAGAATTATAATTGTAATTAAAATGTATAAGTAGCTGAGAATGGAATAGAATGTGTAATTACAGCAAAATCTTTTTTGCCTTGCCAGGACGCGATGTGTCTCATGATCATATTTCAAAAGGTGTTGGGATCAAATCTCTTAGCTCTTTTTCTGCTTCAACTGGAGATCTAAAAATGAAGAACTTGCCTTGAATATCCACTCTCAGTTTAGCAGGATAGAAGAAGCTGTATCTGATTTCGGCTTGTGGTACATTTAGCAGCTGTTGAAGATTAAATATTGGCTATTTTCAAATATAATCTCTTGTTTCAGTCTGAGAAGTAACATCAAATACATTGTAATTTATCAAAAGGATCAATAAGGCTTCTATGTTCTGAGGCATTTGTGTGACAGTGAGGATCGACTCCTTGCTCCCTCTTTTATAATGGGAGCCTCTTGAAACCGACACTATCAGTACAATAACAGAGATGAACATGGCAGATGAGGACAAAACACACCAAGCAAGGGGATGGTGAAAAGTGCAAGTGCTTTTATTAAAAACTCAACAAAAACAAGTGTTCAAAAAGTGCAAAGCTCAAAAGTTAATGAATAAATAATCCATAAAAATGTCCAAGTTTTAATGGAGATTAAAATGATCAAATAAATAAATCCATAAAAACAAGGTTAAAATTCAGGCAGGTGTCTTCTTTAAAATCTTCTCAATCCCTGGTGCTTCCCTTTAAAAACCAATGCCTCTCTGGCTTATCCTACTTGGACCTTGCAGCACGGAAAAACATTCACCAACAGGTGTAGGCATCCTTCAGTCCTGCCCATGTCCACAATGCCTGATCCATGGTATTCCATGGGAAGCCACCGGACCCAGAGGCCGCCTGCCACTGCTGCCTTTTCAGGCTCCACCCAGCAAAAGCACACCATCCTCCCACTGCTGCCAATCGCAGGCTCCACCCGGTGAGAGGATACTCCTAAACGTAATGATAACTCCTGCTTCCTGGTTGCTCAACTGGAGTGATCCTAGTGCCCCGTCCTGAGCGCTGGTCACATGCTACTTCCTGGGGCACCATTCCCATCTGCCTACTTCTCTCTCTAAGCACAGGTTCAATGCTGCTCCTGCCTTTCTCTCCATCTTGCTAACCTCTGATCCTATTTTGTTTAGTTTCTTTTCTCTTTTCTTGTCCCTTTCTCTTGTGCCGGCTCGTTCCTAAGGCTTAGTGGGCAGAGTGTCTCAATTGTGCACTGCAGTAAGCTGATGAAGCAATCGACAAAGACCACACTTTCACGTGCAGGTGCATCTAGCTCCAATTACTTCGCCAAATCCTCACGTGCATGAGCACGTCTATGGAGAATGAGCTGGCCAATGAATTATTTTATTAAAACAGCCACAATTTTTTTTAGCCACAGACCTACTATAAAACAATTCAATTGACGTATGCGGTAAGCAGATTGCTTAAACATTTTTCCTGGCCTTCAATATCCTGAAGCAGCTTCTTGTTTATGTTTTTTATATCAGTTTATGTCTTTTATATCTTTCCTTTTTTATTTCAATCATTTTTAACCTTCTTTATATGACTCTTTAGCTCTCCACCCCCCCACCCCCCCTCCAAAGTGTGGTAGTTACTAAAGTAATCATTGCAGTGATCGTTACCTTCAGCTCGGACTGTTTGTTATGGTGTTCTCCATGCTAAGTGGGCGGAGTAGCAAGCCCGGTTGGAGTTGTGGCGTAGTTGACAGGCTCAATTCCAATGAACCTTCTGGAATCAACAAGTTCTTCTTTTCAATTCACTTGCAGTTTCGCTTCCACTTTCGCTCTCAGCTGGATCCAATGCTTCAGCGTCATGTTTCTGGAGATCTGTTCTTTGGCCTATCTGTTCCAGGTTAGTGTCTGGTAGGCCATATCTTGAAGTTTAACTTGAGACCTGTTTAGGCTTAGATGAAGCTTTAGCTGTCTTTTCCATTTGCTTCTGAGCCTTTTTCTGCTGCTCATGCTTGTATATACTTGCATATACTGTAATTAAAGCTTCTTGGGTTGAGTAAATACAGGATACCTTGGGGTGATAGAAAAAAAAGGTAAAATAACACCGCTACTAACAGAGTTCTGTCTCAGATGCCCATCTCCCGAAATGGAAGAGACCAATCCAATATTCTTATTTGTAGAAATCTTGTGTGTGTTTACTCATTATAACAACTACTGTCATAGCGTATGTTGTGTTTTGGCTTACTTTTTATCTGTGTAGCAGTGTCTTATATTTATTTCTATTTTCCTGCTTCAAACAAATATCTCTCTGAGATAATATAGCCTACCTAATCTAAATTAACCTAACTAGTAGATGACTGATATCTGGCATCACAATATAATTACATTTATTTTGAGAAGTGCAGAAATATTTATGGAAATAAATGTTATTGAATTATACTTGAATTTGTGCATTTTAATGCTTTTTAAAATGAGGCAGTATTTTCTCTTAGTGTTTGCTACATAACAGACATTGTAAATAAAGCACAAACAAGTGCATAAAGAGTTGGGGATTCCACCTTGTATACCTAGCAATAAGGAAAAAAAGAAAACTATCTTTATAGACACAATTTCAAAGTGGAAGTGAATAGCAAAAAAATAGTGACTATATATTTTGGAGACAGGAAGAGGCAGTTTCAAGTGGATCAGAACTATAATTGATGTCTTTAGCAGTTGGCTCCAAAGGGACCAGAACTGGAACTGATGTCTTTAGGAGGCTGGTTCTTCTGATGGTCTGCAGAGGGAAAAGAGGAGAAAGTGTCATAGGACAGTGCTTACCCCTGGTCTGGCAGAGAAACACATTTATTGGAGCCTGTAAACTGTCTCCCATATGCACATGTGTGACACAGCCCCCCACCAGCCCAGATGCCTCAGTTTGGGCGACCCAAACCAAAAGCTTATGAACCCAAGAAAGAGTATCAATATTGGTTCGGAAGGAACTTCGGCAATAAACAATAAACCTATAAGTCTAGAGGTCCAAAAACCAGCTTCTGATTCATGAGTTTGACTCCTTTTGCACTGCCATCCACTGTAAAGTAGCATAATCGGATACCAGGGTAAACTCATGGCCTAGGAGGCAATACATCAGCTAAGTAACTACCCATTTAATTGCCAAAGTCTCTCATTCCAGTGCTGCGTACCTTGTTTCCCTGTCCAGCAGTTTCCAGCTCAGGAACATTCAACACCATTGATGGTTTGGCTCAGTATAGCACCAAGTCCTGTGTCTGAAGCATCAGGAGCCATTATACTTATGCCAATGTCAGGTCCTGCTTTAGGTCACAAAATGCAGTGTCGGCGTTTGTATTCCATATCACATTATTCAGGGCCCATTTAGTTAGATTAGTCAAAGGCACTGCTCTCTTGGAAGTACAAACCAGCAGTTTTATCCTGCTAAGAAAGGCTTGCTTCTTGGTCTTCAGACTTCAAGATGGCATCAGCTTTAGAACACTGTGGTCTTACCATGCCTCTGCCCACTAGGTAGCCTAAATATTTGTCATTAGTTAATCCAAAGAAACACTTCTCTGGGTTAATCCAGAGACTGGCCTCTCTGAGTGTGTGAAGCACAGCCTGAACCTGCTCTAAGTGTTCCTTCCATGTGTGTGAATAGATGATGTCATCTAAGTAGGCAGCACTATAGGACGTAGTGGGGTTGGGACGTAGCACTTTATCCACCATAACGTTGGAAGGTTGCTTGAGCTCTGTGCAACCTAAATGGAAGAACATGATATTGCCAATGTCTACTAGGGGTGCTAAATGCGGTCTTGACCATTGCGGAATCCATTAAAGGAACTTGCCAATACCCTTATGTCATGTCAAGAGTGTTCAAATATTTTGCTTTACCTAGCCACTCGAAGAGGTCGTCCATGTGGGGCATAGGATAAGCATCAAATTGGGAAACTTGATTAAGGCAATGGAAATTGTTGCAGAACCAATGGGACTGGACCAGTGATTATATCTCTCCTCTATCACACCTAGGTCCAGTATTTGCTTGATTTCAAGCTCCACTTCAGCTCTTTTTGCCTCTGGAAATCAATATAGCCATTCCCAGATGCTTACCCTGGGTTTGGTTATAATGTCATCTGCCACCAGAGAGTTCCATCCAGGTTTCTCACCTCCAGGACAGATAGGATTGCTCACTCCAGCTCCTGTTTTTGTTTGGCTGACAAATTAGGGCCAAGTTAAGGTTCGCTTTATGAGCAAAAATGGAATGAGGCTGACTGACGTGAGAATCTGGCTCCCTTTCCTCCTACAAATTCTACAAATTCACGTGGTAAACTTGCTTGCTTGGTCAATGATTCAGTTGTTTAACGAAATAGTCAATGAGCCCCTTCCACTCATTAATTTCATAAGGGCCTTGCCAATGGGCCACAAATTTGAATTGGGGGATGAGAACAAGAGCCATGACATGACCTCCGGGCCGAAAGTCCTGAAGAGTAATGCCACAGTCATAACATCAGGCTTGTGCTGCTTGCACCTTTTCCATATTTTCTTTTAGAACTGGTTGAATTTTGCAAATCTATTGTGTCACTGTGCAATATATGCTAAAATATTAGTGGAAGGGATAGTCTCTTCCTCCTTTCCTTCTTTTAGGATGTCCAGCATGCCCGGGGGTTGACGCCCATAGAGTAACCCAAAAGATGGAAAATCCTAAGAGGCTGGTGGGACCTCCTGATAGGCAAAAGGTACGAGGGGGAGTAGCTGATCCCAATTCCTCCCATCTTCGCTGACCACTTGCATAACATCTGTTTGAAGATCTGATTGAACTGCTCCACGAGACCGTTATTTCGAGGATGAAATACTGCGACCTATAAACACTTAATCTTGAGTAATCTGGCAACTTCCCTGAATGTTTCTCAAGTGAAAAGAGTCCTGAGGTACGACACACACAAACACCCCTACCAGTTCCCATGCATTGTTCTTAGAAGTAGCTGTTCTCAATGGGACAAATTCAGGGTAACAGGTAGCATAGTCCACGAGGACTAAGATGTATTTATGTCCCCTCGATGACGGATCCAGGGGTCCTATGATATCTACCCCTATATTCTCAAAGGGAATGTCCACCAAGGCAATGGGAATCAGCAGAGCATGTTCCCTCCTAGGAATCTGTCACAACTTACACTTCCGGCCAATAGATGCAGAGCTTTATATACTCTAAAATTTTGTCGGTTCCCAAATGGGCACCTAGAAGGTGTGTGGAACTAGCAGCAGTAACCTCACATCCCCCTCATGCTCAGCTACCCTATACAATAGATCATTGTTAATAACAAAGTGGGGCAAGGATGGCAGTGGAAGGTGAGTGTGTTGGTCATTTACCAATTCAACTGCATTTTTAGCAAACTTGAAATATTAATCATCATTACATTGTTCTCTTTTAAACAAAGCTGGAGTTTGCCTAAATTAAAAAAGGAAGGAGAGTTGAGGATCTAGACCGACCTGAATTGGTTTCTGATGGCAACGGCTCTGCGCCAGAGGATGGTGGTTTTTTTTCATGTCACACTGGGTGGCCATATGATTCCTAGTTGCCGCTGTATACATAGCAGGGAGACAGCATGGGGCAGATTATGTTCATCCATACCAATGCCCAAAGATTTTACTGAAGTGGGTTGTGTTGTACCGCTTTAAATTTCCGACCAGTCTCACCCCATTATTACTATACATGCCACTCGCATTGCCCTTAAGCTGTCATAGCTGATGATGAAGAAGTGGACCTATAACGCTGTGTTTCTCCATGAATGTAGGTCAGACTGGTCTTTCCGCTAAGCCATTGTTGCAGTAACACAAAACGGTGAGTGACGATTGAAATGTTGCTGCTGGAATCTATAAGTGCAAGTACTGTGTAACAATACCACTCTTGTACAAGGGAAAGATAAGGAGTTAGCAACAGCAGAGTACCTTCCTCCTTTCATCCAGCAGCAGTCCATCAGTTTGCTGAGTTGTGGGCAATTGGGGATGGTATGTCTAACTTCTCTGCACTTGAAACAGTACAGGGCAGGGGTGTACTTTTCTTAAGGTGTCGGCACAGGTTCAGTGTCACGGCGGGAGGGCTTTTGGTGGGCGATGCATCCCGTTCAGGTCTGACAAGCGGACTGTTCTGCACACTCAGATTGAGAGGCCACACAGTCTTGCTCGAGGGTTTCAATCAGCACATCCATATTTTTGAATGCCTGCTTCTGCGAGAAAGTCAGGGAAGGTGTTAACCAAGAGATCATAAGTCACCTGATCTAAAACCTGCTTGGAATTATTGATGTCTGGCTGCAGTCAGCACCGTACCTTGGTCGAACACCTAGGGATGAGAGGGTCACTCCGGGTCAAACCTCCAGTCCCTGCACAACCTCAACCAAGATCCATAGCATTTAAAGACCTCTGCCTTTAAGGTGTCATAATTCATGGCAGCCTCATCCCCGAGGTCTTAATAAGTCTGCATGCACCTCGCCCTTTAAGAATGGCGCCAGTATGTTGGCCCATTCCGCATGCTGCCAGTGATGTTGGGTTGCTGTGCTCTCAAAGACAAGAAAATAGGACTCAATATCATCATTGTCTTGCAACAGCAACAGTACCTGGGATCCCGTTGGGCAACAACACACCTTTGCACTCATGCCACAGACTCAGTAAGATGAGTCCTGCACTCTCCCATCTAGATCTTGAGCCTCTGTAATTTGCTGGCCATATTGTTTAGGACAGTATTCAGATCCTGTTTTTCACTCATCTTCAGAACTAATTCTGCCAACTACACCACTGTAAATAAAGCACAAACAAACAAATAAAGAGCTGAGGATTCCGCCCTGCATACTTGGCAATAAGAAAAAAAAGGAAAATGTCTTTACAAACACAAGTTCGAAATGGAACTGAATAACAAAACAAAAATAGCAAATATATACTGTATTCTGGATACAGAAAGAAGCGGTTTCAGTTGGACCAGAACCAGAATGATGACCTTAGGAGGTGGGTTCTTTTGATGTTCTGCAGTCCCCTGATCCAGCAGAGAAACACATTTATTAGAGCCTGTAAACTGTCTCCCATTCACATGTGTGGGACAGCACACAGTAGAAGTGATCAAAATATATGAACCTGACCTATTAAGAGAAATACCACTAAAACCAAACAAGTCTGATTTTCAAGGACAATTTCTTTGTTAAAATGATGCACTTGTTAAAATAATAAGACAGATTTTCTATGCCAGTCAAGAATATCTTTTTGATTGTGCTTGTTCAATCATTTTGTGCAGCTGAAGATTTGATCACTGACAGAGGATATCCTGCAGATGTAGCTTTTCACACAGTTGTGGTGAAAATGGCAGATGTGTCATTGCTTTGAACCCGCAGTCTTAGGGAACTGCGTTTGAAATCTATGCAGTATAATCAGGGGCTCTGCCATAAAGCAGAAGGGAATGGTTGAGAGTTCTCCTAAAAGCTTTTACTTGACTGACTTTACAAAAGTATGTATGTCATCCCTCTTCTACGCAGTGGTGTGCTGGGGAGGCAGCATAAAGAAGAAGGACGCCTCACGCCTGGATAAACTGGTGAGGAAGGCAGGCTCTATTGTAGGCATGGAGCTGGACAATTTGACATCCGTGGCAGAGCGACGGGCGCTCAGCATGCTCCTATCAATTATGGAGAATCCACTGCATCCACTAAACAGTGTCATCTCCAGACAAAGGAGCAGCTTCAGCAACAGACTGCTGTCACTGTCCTGCTCCACTGACAGACTGAGGAGATTGTTCCTCCCCAAAACTATGCGACTCTTCATTTCCACCCGGGGGAGTAAACGTTAACATTATTCAAAGTTATTGTCTGTTTTTACCTATATTTTTATTACTCTTTAATTTAATATTGTTTTTTGTATCAGTATGCTGCTGCTGGAGTATGTGAATTTCCCCTTGGGATTAATACAGTATCTATCTATCTATCTATCTATCTATCTATCTATCTATCTATCTATCTATCTATCTATCTATCTATCTATCTATCTATCTATCTATCTATCTATCTAAAGTCAAACAAATCAGTGTAATATTAACAAGTTATGTAATCAATATGGACTACATGCTCAACATAACAAAACATTGCCCTTCATTGCAGATGTCATGTGCATATCCATTGCTCATGTTTACAGTTTTTCTCAACTTATTTAAAAGATTTTTCAGAACAAATATACATGTTCTCAAAACACTTAACACAGTGGTCTAAACTAATAAGATATTACACTAAATCAGTAGTAAATAATTGCTGGACTAATACAAAAAACAAAAATACAAACACAATTATCTAAAACATATGGAAAAGTTCTTTGAGCACAACTCTCAATTGCACCTGACCCTGTTTTCATCATGTGAAATCATATTATCCTTCCTTCAGAGACTTCCATCAGATCGTTTAGCTAATTAGTCAGTTAAACAGTTCACCTAATTGCCAGCTTGCTATTTGCTGTAAAATTTGTACCTATAATGTGTGTGGTGATAGTGTTGGGGCAATGGCAAAGAAAAACAAAACATTATTAGGGAGAAGCAGAGTGCAAATGAGTTTACGAAGCAGGGCATAAGGTAAAGGAGAAGTGGCAGATTGAGGAGTAGGTGTAGGCAGGGAAGAAGGGGCAGAAAGGGAGTTGGTGCAAATGGAAGAGTGGGTGCAGGTAGAGGTGTGGGTGAACATAGAGAAGAATCGACAGGTATAGGAGTGGGTGCAGGTAAAGAAGAAGGAGCAGATAGAGGATTGGGTGCAGGTAGGGTAATAAGAGTAAGAAGAGGTAGAGGGTGCTCAAGACATCTCTGAAATGAACTGAGAGCAACTCTTGTAGATCACGTGTTCATGAGATAGTAGGCTGGATAGATCAACAGTGGCTTCAGTCATTCGCACATTTCAGAGGGAAAACAGGTGTGTCACATTTACTGCTTCTGTGGGTCTGAATGTTCATGATTAAATAGAAGTGGAAATAAATGATATACCATAACTTCTACTCTAAATGTACTGTATTTCACCCATTTCTCACTGAGAACATATAGAAAGACTGCAGATGGGGGAAGACATCAGATATTTTACAGGAGACCAAGCAAATGCAATTTTTGACTTGGTTGTGCAAAACAACACCATACACCTCAAAGAAATTCAACAATGGATAATTCAGGAGGATAACATTTTCAGAAACATCCAGGCTTGCACTTTGGCAGTCATTGACAGAGTACTAAGGAGAAATTCTATTCGAATGAGGCAATTTTACAGAATGGCTTTTGAAAGACATTCAGACAAACCAAAAGAATCACGGTTTTTATTTTGTACAGATTTGTGTGCATTTTATTGTATTAAAAAGTTACACCACTATCTTAACCACATTCCTGTCCACATGTTGCATTGTATTTACAGAGAATTATAGAACCTGATGGCAACTCTAGAGTATGCAACTATGTATATGTAGATGAAGATGGATTCATTTTGTGCAAAAAAGAAGGTAAAGAAGGAATGTCATTGGTCAGTGTGCCATGGTCACTGTCACTGGACAGAGGGGAGTAAATGTCACAGTATGTGCAGCTATAATTAGTCAAGGTGTAGTATGTCACAATGTAGCGCTGGGTCCCTCCAATACAGAACATCTCCTTGCTTTTTTAGACAGACTCAGAGATGCACTCCAACCCAGACAAGCAGGAGACAAAGAGGGACCAGATGTGTTACATGTGGTCATATGAGACAATGTACAATTCCACCGTTCATCACATGTCCATGATTGGTTTGAAGCTGAACAAAACATTGAGGTACCTTTTCTTCCTCCATACTCCCCCTTTCTAAATCCTGTTGAGGAGTTCTTTTCTGCCTAGAGGTGGAGAGTGTATGATTGCAACACATATGTACATGAAACACTTTTGCATGCAATGGAGGAGGCATGTGATGACTCAAAAGCAGAGTCATGTCAGAGTTGGATTCAAATTCCCAAGAGAAAATATCAATTGTGATGTATATGAAGTTCTCTGATCTGACAGGGATCACAGATTGGACCAATAAAACATTGCAATTGACAACAGTCTGTTGTCTGAATTTTGTGTTTGTCAAACATGGCAGTGGTGGCTCTGAGGCTAGGGATCTGCATTGCTAATCAGAAGGTTGCCGTAAACATCAAAAGTGACCCTACTTTGTTGGGCCCTTGAGCAACGCCCTTAACCTGCAAGTGCTCTGTCCTGAGCATGACGTTAATCTGCATCCAGCCCTGCATGTAGGCCCTCCAACCTGCAGGGAAAAACTTGGGGGTTGGCTGCAGAATTGGCACTCCAGCCACCATTAAAAACCTAACACTGTTCCACTCCATCTGAACTAGTGTGGTGCTGAGGTGTCACCCATCACATAGCTGCATTCGGGTCCTAAACTAGATCCTGAGTTGGTTTGTCATGTGGTGGGTGTGGAAATGCACTGTATTAGCACGTGCTCCTAACCTCCTCCTCCTCCTAACATGGTGGAGTGGTGGCTCTGAGGCTAGGGATCTGCACTGCTAATTAGAAGGTTGCCGTAAACGTCAAAAGTGACCCTACTTTGTTGGGCCCTTGAGCAACGCCCTTAACCTGCAAGTGCTCTGTCCTGGGCATGATGTTAATCTGCATCCAACCCTGCACGTAGGCCCTCCAACCTGCAGGGAAAAACCTGGGAGCTGGTAGCAGAATTGGCACTCCAGCCACCATAACATACCTCACACTGTTCCACTCCATCTGAACTAGTGTGGTGCTGAAGTGTCACCTGTTGCATGGCTGCTCGGGTCTCAATCTGGTCATGTGGTGGGTGTGGCAATGTTCTATATCAGCGTCTGCTTCTAAACCCCCCCCCCCCAATGTGGAACAGGTTTATGAATTGTTTTCACAGAGTGAGAAAAAACTCGCCTGTGTGAATTTGAATGTGCATCTACATATATCCTTTCTTTTAACTACATATTTTACAGTGTTACAGTTATTTCATATGATACTCCACAACATTTACATATGTCTTCTTAAAGGAAATGTATTCCTTATGATTACTGTGCTTGCATAGTTTTGAGCAAAATCCACAAATATCATAAAGGTATTAAGAGAAATGTAAACAGTAGTTAAATTTGCATTGAAGAAGAAAAGACTTATAGCATGTACAATGTGTTCTGATTGTTTTGTTAAGCATTTTGAGAACATGTTAATTTGTTCTGAGAAATATTTCAAATACAGTAAGTTGAGAAAAACTGTAATTGCTCATGCAAAATATATTCAGCTGATTTATACCTAATCCCTCTAGTATCCGCAGTCTCATACACCATCAGTCATTGAATCTCCATTGTGGCTCACCCCACAGTGGAAACATTTTCTTTTGTTGTTCATGTTGAACAATGGACACCACTTGACAGAACATCTAACCATGATGGAATTCTGCAGCCCATCATTACTGTGGCTTTTGATGGGGACTAATGCCAGCACATGTTAGCTAGGTGAAAGACTGAACATCTGAAGAAGTATTGGTCTCTAGAATCAGAAATTCAGTAAGATGAAGTTTACTGATTTGTGGTTTTCTGCATTTCGCTTTTGTCCTTGACTTTTAATTTTTATCTTGCCCCTTGGTTTATGTATTTCTCCATCCATTTTGATTTCCTGGTTATGATTTTTTTATCCCCAACTACATCTTGTTTCCAGGACCATATCCTGACCTTTGCTACTTGCCATGTTACAATACTTACTTACTTACTTATGCCTGACTGTTCAGCGCCCTTATGAGCTGTGTGTAGAAACTGGCCCTCAATATACTAGTGTGTGTGCAAATGGCAGTGTTCCATTCATTGGAATTTAGGAGTGAGAAAAGCAGCTGAGCAAGATGGCGGAGGTATTTAATCATATTGTGTGCTATTCTAAGCCAGTGAGTGTTGTATATGTCTTGAAGAAAGTTCAGGTTGGTGTCAATAATATTCTGTGCTGCTTTCATAACCCTTTGCAGTGCTTTATTTTGTTGAGCTAAACAGGTGCAAGACAAGGATGTTATGCTACCAGTGAAGGTGGACTCCACTGTGCACCTGTATAAGTTTCTGACAACAGACGGAGAAATGCATCCTGTACTCAGATGTGAAAGAAAGCAGAGATGAGGATAAGCCTTTTTGACAAGAGCCCAAATGTGTTGTGTCAGTGATAGTCACCAAAGGAATTTAAAGCTGCTTACACTTTCAACAGCATCCCCTATGTGTATGGAAGTATGGGCTGCCTTCTGCTTTCTGAAGTCTATGACTTTTGGTGATATTATTTTCCTGGCACCACTGAGTCAGCAGGTTGACCTTTTCACTGAGCACTCTGTCAACACTGCTGGTGATCAGGCCTATGATAGTGGTGTCATTAGCAAATTTAACAATGTAGTTGGAGCTGTGTCTGGCCACACAGTTACAGGTGACAATAAGTATATGCTGTGTTGTGTTGGTCAGTTAGTTAGTCTAAAATTCAGTTGCAGAGAATGGTGCTGAGTGCTATGTCATAAGAGGGTGGTAGTCTGAATGTCAACAAATAGATCTTTCAACTATGTAGAAATTACTGTATAGGAAATGTAACAGTCACAATATAAGGGGTTTAAATTAAATAAAAGTTGCATTCAGAAGAAGGCCCAGTGGCAACGCATTTCAACCACAAAACAAAAGGGTATATGTTCAGTTTCAACTATTTAATTAATATATGAAGTTGGGTAACATGTGTGTGCTCCAGCTGTAGAAATACAGTAAGCACATAAAATACACGAAAGCACTTAAAATAAAGCTTAGGATGAAATGTGACACAAGAAAAAATTTTGGAGTGGTATTGTAGCCAAGTGCCTAATAAATCTGTACACTGCAAATTTGTTGGGTGAAACTGTTTCCCCAGCTTATATCACAGCTCAGCCAAATTATCTCATGCTGATTCTAATAACACAGTGCACTCACAATTAAATGGCAATGCTACATCATACATTTGTGCTTGGGTGAGAATGCATTTTGTATATAAGGCTGCCAAGAGCTGAAAATTATCTTTGGGAAGATTTGCATTTGAATAGTTTCTGTTTCAAAGTCAAATTTTCTGTCAGGAAAAAACCTTCTATGCATTCTTGCCTTTTATTCAATATCATTATTTGTTTTGCATTTAATTTCATTGAAAAGATTTTTATGTGCTTTTGTCAAATTAATAACTATTTGAGACTCCAGCTAGTATAATTCCATAGTTGGTCAGGTGCCCTTTGATCTGAGGAATAGCAATTGGCTTTCTTTTTTTCAGAAGGAAAATTATAGTCATGCATGTAACAACACCAGAAAGCTTAAACCCCATGGCAGTAAAAACATAAGTTAAAATGAATTATTAGTATTACTAAGGATGCATTATTGCACAAATAATTAAAGCAAAAACAAATTGGCTACAGTAGTTCTTTATGCCTTGTAAAGAAATACAAAGGCCACTGTAAAGGTTTGGGGTTTTTAGGCCCCGTATACTGTAAAATAATAGGGTTTTTGTCAGTAAACTCCAGTACAGACAAGCAACAACAAAAAATGGCTGGCGGACAATTTATAGTAACGGACAGGAAGTGATGAAATTGATGGGGTAGTCATGATGGTAGAAGGGTAATTGACGTCATCATGAAGGGACCAGAGGTAAGAAAGGAACCCGGAAGTGGGTAGGCTCAATGGTCTTCCGGGTACAGTTATGGCGGCGTGCCTCGTTCTTTCTGGAGGGATAGAAAGAGAGATTAGTACCCTGCCATTGTCCCCTGGCACGACTTGTCGTGCCGCCTGTCGGGTCCTTAAGCTCCCCATGCGCTCGTGCGTGACAGCCTATTATATGCATGAATTTTCTGGGTGGCCTAATTGGGAGCCAATCCAGGATAGAAGATCACCAACTACAGCCACCTCTGTTCCCAGGTATATTTTTTTGGCATTAGCTATGTTAAATGCCTATCGGTTTATTCCTTTTTCTGTGGCCAATTAATTTTCGATTCACTTTGGTGCACCTGTTTCATGTGATGATCATGCCAGTTATGCCTTGTCATTAATGAATTTATCTAGCTTTCAGTTAGCAAAGCTTCCTAGTCGCATGTGTGTGACATAAGAAACCATTGTAGTATAGCTTGCTTTTTTAAAGGCCTTGGAATAGGCCTTGGAATGATGTTCAGTACAAAAAGGATGTTACAAATAAATTGCTTTTTGTTTGCTAATACTGTATCAATGATGGACTTGCATCCTGGCTTGGTTGGACCTTTTTCCTTTTCCAGCCAGGTGGGCATTATAATAGATAGATATACTATGGATGGTTTGATACACTAACCAGGGTAGTCAATGTTCCCTTTCTTATTTGGAGGACAAGTTAAGGGAAGGACAGACCACACACTTCCACGCAACTTTTATATGTAAGATATACTTAAAAAGACTTCTAAGAAGAGGGTAAAGCCCTTACGGAGCAGATCACCAATTGATATCACTCACTAAACCCAGCCACAGGGGATGCACAAACCAGTGTGTTTCTTCGTGCCAGTCCCAAGCCCAGATAAATTGGGAGAGTTACGTCAGGAAGGGCATCCGGTGTAAAATTTTGCCAAATCAATATGCGGACAACAACCTGTTAACTTATCACAAGGGACATGGTAAAAGCAGACCCGGAAGTTAGCCAGCTAAAGTGCATTGAAAGCTGAAACTGGATGGCACTTTATGGGTATTTCTAGCAGTGGATCCAACACAAAGGTATTTGCAGGGTTTGGTAAACCAGGGGACAATCTCATAATAGTACCATATCTTCACCTTCCCAACAGTGAAATTGCAGCTTGCTGTCTGCTATATTACTTCATCTCCAGGCAAAATTGTAATGATATGTTGACAGGACAGACAAACAGTGAAGCTCATGATTAACCGCAACAAACTCCAGGAGAACCTTAATGGCAAACAGACTAGACAGGTAAATCTCAGAATTTGAGACTAAGAAAATTCAGACAAACTGACCTGTGGCGAACTGCTCTCCCATGTCTTGTAGGGACAACAGAATAGAATGGGATAACTATCTGGACATCGACTGTGAATTATTGTTACCAAAAGGCACTGGTAAAATAGGTGGCTGCACCAAATCCAAGTCCTATGATACCCTTCTGCATGCAGCTGGGCATGCGCAGAAAGTAGGTGTGCCTTCCAACTCAGCAAGAACTGACTTAAAAATTCCAAAATATTTGTAATGCAGAAACAAAAAGGGTTTTTTATGGAACTGAGTTCCCTGAAGAAAAATCTAAGTGGAAAAACAAGAAAATATAGGCAAAAGAACTAAAAATGCAGCTCAACCCGGCCGAGACGCCCTAAGAATGGAAGGATGGGGGAAGGCAGCTACTTTGGGACACTGCTTCCCCCAAGATGATAGATGTCAGTTTCCCTGGACTGTAGCGGTGCCCCAGATTCCTGCAGGGCATCATGGGACATGGAGTTCATTATCACAGCCCTGCTGGGTTCCGTGGGTGCCTTCAGGGAACACTGTGGGAAGACAATGGGAGACAAGGTTCTCATCTTACCCGGAAGTACTACTAGGTCATGAGGATGGAAGCCTGAAGTACTTCCAGGGTCATTAAAAACTTTAGTTGTCCATCTGACCCAGAAGTGTTGGCAGGTCACGTGGATGGAAGAGCAGCTGAACACCCAGCCAGTGAGCCAGAGTCGGGTGGATGGTGGAGGATGCTTGCAGGGAGGTGTGGAGGAGAAAAAGAGAAAGAATTGTGTTTTGTGCTTTGTGTTTATCTACTTGCCTGTAAACCTGTGGCTGTGGTACTTGGAGGGCACTGTACAAAAAGAAAATAATTAAAGAATACTTCTTAGTGCTTTTACCTTGTGTCCTGCGTGTCTGTCTGTTGGGTTTAAGGGGCAACAGTGACCCCTAGTGTCCACAATATGCTCTTTACAAATGCTCTGTAAATTATAAACTACTGTTCAGATGCTGGAGTCAACAGCTAAGACACCCTTACAGGACATGGAAGCTTACCTATGATGACTTGAGGCTAAAAGAACTGCCAAGGAATACTTCAACTATACAAGTGAGTAAACACCAAAAACTGATGTATGCAGGAATTCAGAGTGAAAGGGTCTCTGAGATTACTGGAGACAATGATAGCCAGCTGGGATAGTTGTTGTTCTTTCCTAGTCAAGATGCCAAGATAGGGGAAAGACAGTGGTAGTCTACCATTGGAGATCATGTGCTCCCCCAGTATGGTGGATGGTTACCCATATATCAGTCTGGAAATTTTACTCCTTATGGGAAGACCTGCCGGGGTCCATTTGAGTCACAGGCATTTTAAAAAGCATACCTTGTGCTCAGTTATGTGTGCAGTTGTGTATGGCATTTTGGGGTCTAAGATGTCAATGGTCACAGCTGAAAGAAATATGCTGTGCTGTTTCTTTAATATGGGCTAAGGACAATCCTTTCATGTGTTTTAATGAATGTTTGCCAAATGGAAATGGCAGAAACACTGGTAGAATTATGCTAATAACTAATTATTAAAATAATAATAACTTGTTCACTTACATTGAAATGAAAATTTTCAAAAAATGTATAATCCAACAAGATAATTTTGAAGTTAAATTATAATTTTCATCAGAAACTCTTACCTCTTACCTTAGTTAAACTATATATTCATTCACATACAGTACACTTCTAAAAATGCAAAACATAATGTTTGATGGATTCACCTTTGGATTTCTGTTCAGTTTGTCCCTCACTCATTACTATTCTGCCTTGAACAGCAATGAGTTTGTACCATTTTCGCTTTATATAATTTGTAAAAAAATGTTTCTCATTAAATCAATTTGTGAGGCATTCTGAAGCAAACTAAAACATACAACCACCTATCTTTCTGTAATAATTCTCCTCTATCCAAAGCAAAGCTTGACAACAGCATTTTCCCTTGACAAGATAAATATCTATTATTTTTAGTATATTCACTCATTGAGTTTTACTAAATTAGTACTCTCAAAGATTTGAAGCTATACTGAACACAAAATGACCAAGGAATCAAGATGAGAATGAAAAGACAATCATCCATCCATCCATTATCCAACCTGCTATATCCCAACCACAGGGTCACGGGGGTCTGCTGGAGCCAATCCCAGCCAACACAGGGCGCAAGGCAGGAAACAAACCCCGGGCAGGGTGCCAGCCCACCGCAGGGCACATGCACACACACCCACACACCAAGCACACACTAGGGACAATTTAGAATCGCCAATGCACCTAACCTGCATGTCTTTGGACTGTGGGAGGAAACCGGAGTACCCGGAGGAAACCCACGCAGACACGGGGAGAACATGCAAACTCCACACAGGGATGACCCGGGAGGCGAACCCAGGTCCCGAGGTCTCCCAACTGTGAAGCAGCAGCACTCAAAGACAATCAAAGAAAAGCAAACATAACACAGCCTTCCCAAAGTAAAAATTCCAGCTATTCCAAACCTGAACATGAACAATGCAGGCACCTGAAATTGTCTATATTATGTTAAAAATGGTAATTAATTTCCCTTTACCATATTCTTACCATAATGTTTTTTTTAACATTACAACAATCTTGATGAGAACAGGCCACTCAGGCCAACAAAACTCATCAGTCCCATCCACTTAATTCTTCCAAAAACACATAAAGTCTACCTTTGAAAGTCCCTAAAGTTTTACTGTCTACCACAATACTTTGTAGCTTATTCCAAGTGTCTAAGGTTCACTGTGTAAAGAAAAACTTCCTAATGTTTGCGTGAAATTTAAAAGTTTCCAGCTGTGTCCCTGTGTTCTTGATGAACTCATTTTAAAATAACACCCACTATCCACTATACTAATTCCCTTCATAATTTTAAACACTTCAATCATGTCACCTCTTAATCTTCTTTTGCTTAAACTAAAAACGCTCCGCTCTTTAAATCTTTCTTCATAATTCATCCCCTGTAGACCTGGAATCAGCCAATTTGCTCTTTTCTGTACCTTTTCTAGCACTGATATATCCTTTTTGTAGCCTGGAGACTAAAAACTGCACACAACACTCCAGATGAGGCCTGACTAGTGTATTATAAAGATTGAGCTTAACCTACTTGGACTTTTTTTCTGTTTGCCTTCCTAATGGCTTCTGAACACTGTTGGAAAGTCCAGTACAATTCCTAAATCCTTCTCATATGGTGCACTCTCTATTTTCAGACCTCCCATTCTTTATTCAAGCCTAACATTTTTACTACATATGTGTAATACTTTACATTTACTGACATTAAATTTCATCTGCCACAAATCTGCCCAAGCCTGTGTGCTGTCCAATTCCTTCTGTCATGATTTAACAGATTCCAAATAATCTGCCAATTCACCTATGTTGGTATCATCTACAAACTTAACCAGTTTGTTGCTTATATTCCTGTCTGAATCATTTATATACAGTATATTAAAAATAGCAGCGGCCCTAGCATTGACCCCTGATAATGTTCCTCACTCGGTCAATTATTGGGTTGTTTCACCAAATACTCGACGAGCCCTTTTCTCTCCTTAACTTCATAAGGACCTTGCCAATAAAGAAGTAATTTAGAATGGGAGGTAGGAACCAACACCATGACATGATCCCCCGGATGGAACTCTCAGAGGGTTGTACCATGATCACAATACTGGGCCTGTTCTGCTTGTGGCTCCTCCATGTGACTTTTTAATATAGGTCATATTTTCCCAAATCAACCGCGTAACTGTGCAATATATTCTAGTATATTGGTAGAGAGAAGAGCCTCTCCTTCCCATCCTTCTTTTAAAATATTCAATATTCCTCGGGGTTGCCGTCCGTATAATAATTCAAATGGCAAGAACCCCATAGAGGCATGTGGGAGTTCCTGATATGCAAAAAGCACAAGGGGGAGGAGCTGGTCCCAGTTCCTCCCGTCCCCACTGACCACCTTGCGAAGCATTTGCTTGAGAGTCTGATTAGATCTCTCAACAAGACTGTCGGTATGAGGATGATACACTGCGGTCTTTAAGTGCTTTATTTTAAGTAACTTGGCAGTTTCCCTGAACGTCTCCGAGGTAAAGGGTGTACCTTGGTCTGTGAGGACTTCTTTAGGGATTCCGAAATGTGCAAAGACCCCTACCAATTCCCATGCAATAGCTTTAGAAGTAGAAGAGTGCAAAGGAACTGCCTCTGGATATCGTGTAGTATAATCTACTAGGACTAATATATATTTATGTCCTCGGGCTGAAGGCTCCAGGGGTCCTACTATATCGACCCCAATACGCTCAAAGGGGACATCAATCAGTCCTTCCTAGGAATGTGCTGTAATTGACACTCTGGACAAGAGACGCAAAAACGATGAACCTTCTCATTAATTCCCGGCCAATAAAATCGGAGCTTGATTCACTCCAAAGTGTTTTTGGTGCCCAAATGGCCTCCTAGGAGGTGGGCATTCGCCAGCTCACAAACCTGCCACCGGTAGGTTCGTGGGATTAGGAACAATCTCCTCACCCTGTTCTCATGTTCAGCTATTCGATATAACAGATCGTTTTCTATCACAAAGTGAGGGCCCTGTGGCATGGGCTGATGAGTGCGTTGGCCATTGAAAAGCACGACTGCATTTTTTATGAATTTCAGGGAGTCATCATTCCATTGCTCCTGTTTAAAAGAAGCCTGCGTTTCTCTAAACTGGAAATGTATCTCGGCAAGAGGGTCCAGTCTGACCTCAAGGGGTGGAGAATCCTCCCAGCTCGTCACAGCCCGGGCTGATAACGTGTCTGTCTGTGACGGCCCAGGAGTCTCCCCGTCCTCCTCTTGGACTTCATTAAGTCTCTCCACCGGCTGATTACACAGCGTGGAAACAGCCTGAGGTGTGTTATTCCCTTCTATAACTAGGCCCACGGGGGTATACACCACATTTATTGTCAGACCAGTCCTGCCCTAGAATCACTGGGAAAGGTGGATGCATCTGATACTGGTCATTATTTTCATCCATCACGGTAATACATAACGCCAATCAACAATGGAAATGTTGCTACTGAAGTCTAAGAGGGCTGTGACTTGGAATCCGTTCACAAGTACTACTCCTGCATGACCGATAACCAGAGGTTTCGTAAGTGCACACAACTGATCCCCCCATCCCTTCCACCTGTATTCCTCCATGCTCCTATTGCAAGCGGTCCACCCTGTGCCCTGGGAACATCAGAACAAGCTTCGGATTATATGGAAGAGACTTATACTGTGGGATGTAATCCCTACAGAGTCCACTAGAGGACAATTCTGCTCTCCTAGATTGTGAGGCTTGCTTAGTTGTTTCTATTGTTTTGATTAGTTCCTCCATAGAGTGAAAGTCTCCCCAGACCAGCTGGGTAAAATTAATGGGAAGACCTTTAGTGAAAATAAAACAGGCTACCTGCTGAACGATTTGTATGGTGGACAGCTCAAAAGGCCATTGCAATTGTATCACTAGTTCCGAAAGAGCAAAAGCTTGCTCTCGGGTCAATCTCTCTGGATCATATTCCCAGGTTTGAAGTATCTTTACCTGCTGGTCTGTGGATAGCCCATATTTCTCTGGGACCACTGTCCCAATGGGCGGCTCAGTGCATTTTATTCCCCCGCCAGGGACCAGCCCATGCCTGTGGGTCTCCTCCACATTCTCCCTTTGTACAACTATGAACCCAGTTTCTATTTGTGGGAGTGAAGCCTGCAGCGTGTCACTCCTGACCACTGAGCGCAAACCACTGCTCTGAAACACAGCCCCGGTATTCTCCTACCTGATCGTATTCTCGGTTCTCTCCCAGTTTGTTCTGGGAAGTAATCATCCTCCCAACTATGCCACTGTGATAAGAAAGAGTCAAAAACATCATAAAGATTTAGGGCAGCCACCCGTATATTGTTTTCCCAGCTGCAAAAGTTGATTTAAAGTAGCATGATGTGCATAGAATAGAGTCCAGAACGGAACTGATTGCATGGATACAATATGGCGGTTTCAACTGATAAAAGGGGAAATTACATCATCAACTCCGGAACCGGCAGTGACCAGAAGTGGCGTCCTTCTGACTGGAAGTGACATCATCGTTGGTGCCGGAACTGGAAGTGATGTTTTCTTGACCAGCAGTGACGTCATTGTCTGGTCCAGAACCAAGTAGGATTTCCCGAGAATAGTCTGTAAGAGTCTCAGAGAGACAGCACACTCCGCCGAACCCTGGTGTGGCATATAATTACCATTTTATAGGGCCTTTAGCTGATTATTTAGGTGGTTACCTGCCAAATAACATTTGTGGTTGTTTGGCCAGTCGGCAAACATCTACCACGTCCTCTCAGTTGCAAAAAGTAGCTCATAGATACAGTATGTGATACAATATTTTCCAAATAATATAAAGAGTACACAACACATGTTTTGCCCTTATTGGGGCTTGTCAGGTATACACACTTTTGTATCCCATTATGGGGATCGGATCTCAGATTTCAGCAACTGAGGCAAAGCCTCTGACATTGCACCACGGCAGTTGGTTCACTTATTTGACATATGAAGTTCGGAGTACAGTATTACATTATTAGTTCTAAATTGCAATCTAATTATTTAAATCTCTTTTGAAAAACTACATACAGGTATTCTTGATTTATATAAAATAACAAAAGGCAATGCTTCAAAATAATTATTTAAGACCAAATGTAAAAGGAGTAAATGTTTTACATATTTTTCATTTTTATTATTCTGTGGAAGATGATGCAGATTTTCTATCAGACGGTTGTGGCGAGTGCCCTCTTCTACGCCGTGGTGTGCTGGGGAGGCAGCATTAAGAAGAAGGACGCCTCATGCCTGGACAAACTGGTGAGGAAAGCAGGCTCTATTATAGGGATGGAGCTGAACAGTTTGACATCTGTGGCAGAGCAATGGACGCTCAAAAGGCTCCTATCAATTATGGAGAATCCAAATCATCCACTAAACAGTGTCATCTCCAGACAGAAGAGCAGCTTCAGTGACAGACTGCTGTCACTGTCCTGCTCAACTGACAGACTGAGGAGATCGTTCCTCCCCCAAACTATGCGACTCTTCATTTCCCCCCGGGGGGTAAACGTTAACATTATTCAAAGTTATTGTCTGTTATACCTGCATTTTTATTACTCTTTAATTTAATATTGTTTTTGTATCAGTATGCTGCTGCTGGAGTATGTGAATTTCCCCTTGGGATTAATAAAGTATCTATCTATCTATCTATCTATCTATCTATCTATCTATCTATCTATCTATCTATCTATCTATCTATCTATCTATCTATCTATCTATCTATCTATTTCTCATCTCTATGTGAGAAATGGACCAAGTGACATCTGAAACAGAAGTACAGTATTACACTCTTCCATAGAATATTTTCTGTTTTCTCTTCCAGTCACCTAGCTAATAAAGGCTATTCAACAAAAATGTTGGCATCAATAACCATTTTCAGTGTGGAAATAACCCTTAACTTTTTTTTTGCAGATGCTTGTGAATGCAGCTGTTCACTAGCATGTGTCAAATTTTCAGCCACCTACCTATTTTGTATCTAACCTGTTATTTTCTTAACAGTTCTCACACGTAATGAAAGACATATAGCCAGAATGTTATATCTCTAAACTTTTTTTTAATTTGTTAAATAACATCTAACATGTAAATAACATTTGCCTTTTTTCCATTTAAAAAAGTCATAGCCCTTCATGGAATATGCAAAGTATTGAGACCTTTACCTTTAAACAACATCACAACAAATATACAGTTAGGTCCATAAATATTTGGACAGAGACAACTTTTTTCTAATTTTGGTTCTGTACATTACCACAATGAATTTTAAGTGAAACAACTCAGATGCAGTTGAAGTGCAGACTTTCAGCTTTAATTCAGTGGGGTGAAGAAAACAATTGCATAAAAATGTGAGGCAACTAAAGCATTTTTTGAACACAATCCTTTCATTTCAGGGGCTCAAAAGTAATTGGACAATTGACTCAAAGGCTATTTCATGGGCAGGTGTGGGCAAGTCCGTCGTTATGTCATTATCAATTAAGCAGATAAAAGGCCTGGAGTTGATTTGAGGTGTGGTGCTTGCATGTGGAAGATTTTGCTGTGAACAGACAACATGCAGTCAAAGGAGCTCTCCATGCAGGTGAAAGAAGCCATCCTTAAGCTGCGAAAACAGAAAAAACCCATCCGAGAAATTGCTACAATATTACGAGTGGCAAAATCTACAGTTTGGTACATCCTGAGAAAGAAAGCAAGCACTGGTGAACTCAGCAACGCAAAAAGACCTGGATGTCGATGGAAGACAACAGTGGTGGATGATCACAGAATCATTTCCATGGTGAAGAGAAACCCCTTCACAACAGCCAACCAAATGAACAACACTCTCCAGGGGGTAGGCGTATTGATATCCAAGTCTTCCATAAAGAGAAGACTGCATGAAAGTAAATACAGAGGGTGCACTGCAAGGTGCAAGCCACTCATAAGCCTCAAGAATAGAAAGGCTAGATTGGACTTTGCTAAAGAACATCTAAAAAAGCCAACACAGTTCTGGAAAAACATTCTTTGGACAGATGAAACCAAGATCAACCTCTACCAGAATGATGGCAAGAAAAAAGTATGGAGAAGGCGTGGAACATACCACATCATCTGTAAAACACGGTGGAGGCAGTGTGATGGCTTGGGCGTGCATGGCTGCCAGTGGCACCGGGACACTAGTGTTTATTGATGATGTGACACAGGAGAGCAGCAGCTGAATGAATTCTGAGGTGTTCATTAGACATTCTGTCTCCTCAAATCCAGCTAAATGCAGTCAAATTGATTGGGCAGCATTTCATGATACAGATGGACAATGACCCAAAACATACAGCCAAAGCAACCCAGGAGTTTATGAAAGCAAAGAAGTGGAAAATTCTTGAATGGCCAAGTCAGTCACCTGATCTTAACCCAATTGAGCATGCATTTCACTTGTTGAAGACTAAACTTCAGACAGAAAAGCCCACAAACAAACAGCAACTGAAAGCCGCTGCAGTAAAGGCCTGGCAGAGCATTATAAAGGAGGAAACCCAGCATCTGGTGATGTCCATGAGTTCAAGACTTCAGGCTGTCATTGCCAGCAAAGGGTTTTCAACCAAGTATTAGAAATGAACATTTTATTTCCAGTTATTTAATTTGTCCAATTACTTTTGAGCCCCTGAAATGAAGGGATTGTGTTAAAAAATGCTTTAGTTGCCTCACATTTTTATGCAATCGTTTTGTTCACCCACTGAATTAAAGCTGAAAGTCTGCACTTCAACTGCATCTGAATTGTTTAATTTAAAATTCATTGTGGTAATGCATAGAACCAGAAAAAAGTTGTCTCTGTCCAAATATTTATGGACCTAACTGTACATTTTCACTTGAACAAGTCTTTCAAAACAATCGGAATCAGTTTTATTTTGTACACATACAGTACTGTGCAATTCACTGTTGTTTGCAAATATTCATCAAGCCCTTTGGTGTACAAACTGCCTTCTGTAAAAGCCAGATTGAGATTTTTGATTCATCAGTTCAGAACACACATTTTCAGTTTTTTTGCACCCCAGTTCTTGTGTTTTCATGTTTAGGTTAGTTGCTTTGCTTTATTTCCATCTCAGAGGAACAGCTTTTTGTCAACAACTCTTTTTTAAAGACCACTTTGAGAAGACTTCTCTAGACTTTAAAAGATGTACCAGGATCCCAGTGGCTTCTGCTTTATATTTTCAAGTTTTTAAAGGGAGGTAAGCCTGATATCCTGATAATTTTATTAGCCTTTTAAAACTAAGGAGTACATCAACCTTACTTTTTCACTGTCTATTTTAATACCCCCTTACTATTCCTAATGGACTTCTTATAATCCTTGACTGTTCTTTTACTACTAAAGTACAGAAAGAATCTCTTTTGGTCATCTTTCACTTTATTTGCAATACTCCTATGTAACTGCCTTTTAACTTCCCTAATATCTTTCTTAATGGTTGCCCCCATGCTGTCGTATGCCCTATGGTTTATTTAGTTAATCAAGCACTGGGTTTTATGCCTATGAAAATCTAAGTTTTTAACTGGAAAGTGGTCTATTACTGTATTATTTTCCTTTTTTAAGGATATTCAAATGCCTTACTGTATTGCTTCTCTTTTTCCAAAAAGAATGTTTGGAACTCTAAAATATAACTCTAATATAAATTTCTAATAATGCACTAATCTAGAAGATATAAAAACAACCATTTTAAACAAATATTTGTGTAAACTATCCAAGGTGTCTTGGACATTTGCACAGTTTATACAGGCAATTTGTTCTGGTGTGTTTTGTCTAAAGACAATGGTACTTACATTTTACAATAACTTGCACTTCACATAAATATCTATTTAGTATATAAATCTAAAACATGGATTGGATACCTGAGACGTTTACAATGTCAAAATGATATTGTATTGTTTATTTTTATTACATTTGATGAGGCAGCAGCAAATATTTTGAAGTAGGGGGACAGATTAAAAAATGTAAAACCTCTAGGAAAAAAGCTGTTGAAATCCTGTATAGTTTTTGATCCAAGGGACTGCTTGCATTTCCCAAATGAAGGTTTATAAAACAGATGGTGACCAGGATATTTCAGGATCAGGACCAGGATCAACAACATTTTTTCTGCTTGCTTCTTTGATGTAGCGTTCAAAGTAGGGAAGAGGGCAGCAGATGACTTTCACCCCACAGCAGATGATACATTACAACTTGCTTTTCTAACACAGGCTGACTGAGGAAGTGCATTCTGTGCTTTGCTTTCCTTTAAGCTAACTATGAGAGTATTTCAATTCAGTGTGTTGAATAGAGTTGTTCTCAGGAATTTTAATATCTATACAACACTAACTGTCCTTATTTATTTCTAGTTAGGAAGAGAAGGCAGATTAACTGTATTGATCTTAAGATGCTTTTTAGTATACCATGATACCAGAGTGTTGTGTCATCATAAAATGTCTGTAAGTTGACTGATGGATCTCTTAATGTACAGTTATTGGTGTACAAGCAAAATAAAAGAAGGGGCAGCACAATGTCTTAAGGAGCACTAACATTTATGGCTGGAGAGTGCCTGAAAGGAGGTACCCTATTGTTACATATTGCTTGCTGCTTGGCAAAAAGTTAGAGATCCACTGACAAACCAAGGGAGTCAGGCAGCTCTGAGGAAAGTTTCCCAAAACATACAGAACCTCTCCATTCAAGGTCACAACTAAGTTCACTGCCTGTTCTTTCAGTTCTTATATATTTGTTGTTGACTTCAAATCAGTCCTAGAATGCTTTTCATGAGCTGGTGCATTTGCAGTGGCTGGCTTTCTACCTCACATCCTGGTAAGGTCAGGTTCTTTTCTGTTGGCTTGGGGTCTCCAAACTCCAGCAAGTGATGCAATGCCACTTAGGATCCCTGTTAGGCCTCTCTCTAATAGCTTCTCCTTGTATCATTTTCATTAGTTGCCAAAATCTTAATATTTCCTTTTAGGACAAATTCCAAAAACTCAACAAGTTTCATAGGGTGAAAGTCACCAGATTAAGGTGGCCATCTCAGGTCAATAGATGATTCAAATCCCATGATTTCCTCCAGTGTAACAACCCAAGGTGTGATGAAGGAAGAACTGACAGACACATTGTTTTGTCTTGGTAGAGTAATATACAGTATTGCTCTACTTTCCCCTTTTGTATTATTAATAAGTAGCCTTTGTCAGAATGCCTCAAATCTCCCAGACTCACCACTGTTTATAAGGTATTATAGTATATAACTTCTCCCCACCTTCCCTTCTACTTCTATAACCTCAGGCAATTAGGTGTAGTAAAAGACAAGCAGGAGTTAAGTTACAATTTAAACAATGTATTATTGGTAATATTCATAAATAATAACAATATGCAAAGTACATTTGAATATTGGCAGCCATACAACCTGATAAATGGTGATGTGTAGTTTCAGGCGGCACACAGACTTGTTAGTTACTTAAAATGTCTCTAGTTAAGGCATCATTGGTGGTCAGCTTTCTTCAGAACAGGCCGCATGCCTGTCTCAATATGGCTGCCGAGCTGTGCTCTTCATTGTGTTGTCCTTGTCAGTTCATGGTGTGAGATGGTCATTCAGCAGTTTGGTAAGAGAGAGAGAGAGTGAGGGAGTGAGCAAATTTATAGATGTTCTGTCCAACCCCTAGAGCCAATAGGACGTCATAGTACTTAAAGGCTTCTGATACAAGGCAGTTCCAAACAACAACAACAACAACTACATTTATTTATATAGCACATTTTCATATATATAATTCAGCTCAAAGTGCTTTACATGATGAAGAAAGAGAAAAAAGACAAAATAAATCAGAATTAAAATAAGGGAACACTAATTAACATAGAATAAAAGTAAGGTCCGATGGCCAGGGAGGACAGAAAAAACAAAAAAAACTCCAGACGGCTGGAGAAAAAAAAAAAAAATCTGCAGTGGTTCCCGGCCACGAGATGGCCCCCTCTAGGCATTCTACCTTACATAAATGATCAGTCCTCATTGTATTCAGGGTTCTCATGGAAGAACTTGATGATGGCAGTCACGTGGACTTCTGGCCTTTAATCCATCAATGTAGGGACATCATAGTGCTTTGATCAGGTGGTGGTGGCGCAGGTCACCACCCCAGAAAACCGGAAAAAGAACAGAAGAGAAAGTAGGGGTTAGTACGGATATTTGAATATGAATACCATGAATAATAATGATAATTAATTGAATACACAGAGCATCAGGATTAAACTAAGATGAAGCTATGAGAAAGCCATGTTAAAGTAATGTGTTTTCAGCAGTTTTTTAAAATGCTCCACTGTATTAGCCTGTCGAATTCCTATTGGCAAGCTATTCCAGATTTTAGGTGCATAACAGCAGAAGGCTGCCTCACCACTTCTTTTAAGTTTAGCTCTTGGAATTTTAAGCAGACACTCATTTGAAGATCTAAGGTTACGATTTGGAGTGTAAGGTGTAAGACATTCCAAAATATAAGATGGAGCAAGATTATTGAAGGCTTTGTAAACTATAAGCAGGATTTTAAAGTCAATTCTAAATGGCACAGGTAACCAATGTAGTGACATCAAAACTGGGGAGATGTGCTCGGATTTTCCTAGTTAAGATTCTAGCAGCCTGCATTCTGCACTAGTTGCAATCTATTTATGTCATTTTTGGGTAGTCCTGAGAGGAGAGCGTTATAGTAATCTAGTCAACTGAAAACAAAAGCATGGATTAATTTCTCAGCATCTTGCAATGTTATAAGGGGTCTATAACTTTTGCTATATTTCTTAAGTGGAAAAATGCTGTCCTAGTAATCTGATTAATATGTAATTTAAAATTCAGGTCAGAGTCAATAGTTACCCCTAAATTCTTTACCTCCGTCTTGACTTTTATTCCTAATGCATCTAGTTTATTTCTAATAACCTCATTATATCCATTATTGCCAATCACTAAAATTTCTGTTTTCTCTTTATTTAGTTTGAGAAAATTACTACTCATCCATTCAGAAACACAGGTAAGACATTGTGTCAGTGAATCAATAGAGTCGGGGTTGTCAGGTGCTATTGATAAATACAGTTGTGTGTCATCAGCATAGCTGTAGTAGCTCACGTTATGCCCCGAGATAATCTGACCTAATGGAAGCATGTAAATTGAAAAGAGCAGCGGACCCAGGATAGAGCCTTGTGGAACACCACATAGAATATCATGGGTCTTTGAAGTATAATTACCACAACTTACAAAGAATTTTCTACCTGCCAGGTAGGACTCAAACCAATTTAAGACACTGTCAGAGAGGCCCACCCATTGACTAAGGCAATTTCTAAGAATATAGTGATCAATGGTATTGAATGCAGCAGTCAGATCTAACAGGATGAGAAAAGATAAACAGCCTCTGTCTGCATTTACCCGCAAGTCATTTGCTACTTTAACGAGTGCAGTTTCTGTATAGTGATTTGTTCTGAAACCCGACTGAAACTTATCAAGAATAGCATGTTTATTGAGGTGATCATTAAGCTGCATAATGACTGCCTTTTCTAGAATTTTACTTAAGAAAGGCAGGTTAGAAATAGGTCTAAACTTTTCAAAAGCAGAGGAGTCAAGATTATTTTTCTTGAGCAGGGGTTTAACTACAGCATTCTTAAGACAGTCTGGGAAGACCCCCGCATCTAATGACGAGTTTTCTATGTCAAGAATACTGTCAATTAGTACGCCCGATACTGTACTTCTTTGAAAAAACTTGCTGGTATTGGGCCATTGAAGCCATACTTCAGACCAATGGGGCAAAGAACATCTTAACACCTGCCATCCCCCAAAACCATATGTAAAGTAAGGTAAAGTTTGGCAGTTAGGCAGACTGACTTTCTTGCGGGGGGTGAGAGAGAGACTTTAGCAAAGAAACATTCTTTTGAAGCACTTCCCCCAAAGTTTTTCCTAAATTACAAATAAAGACATACAAAATATTTATCAACTTATATGCAAAATCTCACATCACAACACACATAAAATCAGCAGTTAATGGCCATTGATTAACTTCTGCTGTCAGTCTCAAGACTATCCATCTTCTCGTTTTTTCCCTTTTATGCTGCTCCATCAACAATGGCTATATCTCCCACCTGCAAGTTTCCTCTCGTGCGCACACACACACATCCACACACACACACACACACACATACATGCATATACAGTTGTGTTCATAAGCTTATTTTAAAGAAAGGATAACTGATCAGGCAAAAGACAATTTATTTACTGTTATTGGAATCCAAATTAAACTACAATGCATCATATAATAGCACAACCATTAAAAAAAAGCATAGTAATTAGTGAGATGGTCCCTGTTGAAAAGTTTGCATTCCCTTAGTTCTTGCTACTGTTAATTGCTCTCTTTTGTATTAGTGATGACATGCGGTCTTTTGTGATAGTTGTGGATGAGGCCCTAGATTTCCTCAGGTGTCAGAGCTGCCCATTCTTCTTGGCAAAAAACCTCCAGGTCCAGTAAATCCTTGTTTTGTCTTATATTAATTGCACATTTGAAATCTCCCCAAAGATGTTCAATGAAATTAAGGTCAGGAGACTGTGATGGCCACTCCAGCTCTTTCACTCTTCTCTGCTGTAGTCACCGAAGGTTCAACCTGGCCTTGTGTTTTGTATCACTGTCATGTTGGAACATCCAAGTGCATCTCATGCGCAACTTCCAGACTGATGAATGTTTTGAGACTTGTCTATATGCAGTTTTGTATATTGTAAGTGGGCTGTTTTGTGGCATTGGCACAGTAAAGGCTTTTTTTTATTGCAACTTGACCACACAGCTCATTTTTATACCTCCTTACTGTGCATCTGTAAACAGTAATACCACCACTTTTGTGGGTTTTTCTTGGCAGCTCAACAAGTGATCCTGGCAGTTTTGGCTGAAATTTCAGTCAGTATATATCTGACTGTGGCTTGGTAACAACAGTACCCATATCTTTCCGCTTTTTTTTATCAGAGTCTGAGCTCTATTAACAGTCATTTTCAGATCTCCGGATATCTTTTTATATCCATTTACTGATTAATACAAATCAACAACTTTTTCTTGCACGTCCTTTGACGATTCTTTTGCTTTCCACATGGTTTGGTATCCAGCAAAGTCAGTGCAGCTCTACATGAATTTAAATTGACTATTTATACCTAAACACTGATTACAATCAAAGAGGTTACAGGTGAAGATATTCCCTTAATTACCCTTAATTTGAATCTGTGTGTATCAACTTGTAAGTATATTATTAGCCCCGATATTTAAGTGTATGTAAACTTTTGATCAAGCCCATTTGGGTGATTTCGGTTATCACTATGATTTAAAAAGGGCACAAAAAATTATTTGAAAATAAATTGCCTTGCCTGAGAACACTTCCCAATTAAAAGGAAAGCTTTCTGCACGATTACTTATATTTTTCAAATAATGGCCAATATTTCACTAATTCTGCCACGGAATGTAAACCTAAGAGTACATCTGTATATATACAGTATTTGTCCACAATAAATCATGGATGGTGTAGCTTCAGCTAATTCAAATGAATCACCCAGAGCAGGGTTGCTCAAATATCTTATACCTCACAACAGACAACATTTCAAGTAAACAACTCTCTCAACAGTTTCATACTAATTTTCCATTTTTAGGAATATTCATAAATTTACACATCAGATGCCATTCTGACTTCTGAGAAAGCTAAGTAAAGTTGCCCATGTATAAAATACAGGGGCTGGCAAAAAATGCCATCCTCACTGAATTTTTGTGCTTATGACTTGTTAATAGTCATAGAAAATGCAGGTTTCGCAGGAAACTGTAGGCATCTTAATCTGAAAAGTTGATCTATATTAGAAAGCCACAAATCAGTTCTGGGTATTATTTACATGGTGCTGTTTCACTTTCACTTCTATTACGTGTTTCCTCTCTGGTTACATTTGTTCTCCTTATAGACTTTGCTGCAGCTTCTTTTCCTTTTTCTTATTTATTTATTTAGTCTAATTAAATATTGATATAACTAAGTGTGGGTGTTTGTATGTTTGCCTGGTATGCAAGCCTACACCATTGAACCTATCTACTGCCAAATTTAGCACATATTCCCCATTTGTACAGGGGAAGACAGATACACTATGTTTTGTTCCTAAATGTTTCCCCTTGTGGAATGTTCTTTAAAGGCTGCACCTGAACCTTACTTAGAGATGTGTTCTTTGCAGGCATTTTTGGGACTTGCCACAGGGACTTGCCACAGCTATGCAAAGTTTCTTCTCATGGTATATTTACTCAGTGAAATTTTGGTTTAGGGCCAAAATTATCCACACTGAGGAATTTGTTTAGTGACTGCACCTGTAGTTTATACAGTATATAATATACATATAATTGCTAGTGTGTATACATGCAATATTTGCAGGATTACTGTTTAACAGAGAGACAGCTTGCATTTAAGAGTATATGAGCATGCAGCAATGTGGTAGGAAAACGGAGCAGGGGAGGTACTGAACTGCCTATGAGCAACAGTCGCTGCTGTTACAATACAATACAATTTATTTTTATATAACCCAAAATCGCACAAGTGCAGCAATGGGCTTTAACAGGCCCTGCCTTTTGACAGCCCCCCAGCCTTGACTCTATAAGAAGACTAGGAAAAACTCCCAAAAAAACCCTTATAGAGAAAAAAAATGAAAGAAACCTTGGAAAAGGCAGTTCCAAGAGAGACCCCTTTCCAGGTAGGTGGGGCATGCAGTGGGTGTCAACTGAAAGGCCGTCAATACAACACAATACACAGAAAAGAACACAAGTAATCCTCAATACAATATAATAGTGCAACAGAAATATTGCAAGAACAGAGCAAGCCTGCCCCTGCTCGCTCGCTCACTCACTCACTCATGCACCAGCTTTCAGCTTCCAGCTTTCTCTTTCCTCCTCCTCCCCCTCATCCTCCTCCTCTAACCTCCGTTCACTTTTCCGATCTTTCTTCTCCCCTCCACACTCACACTTCTCTTATTTATAATGGAGACGTGGCACAGGCATCCATTATGGATATGGACGATTCCTCACCTGTGCATTTAAGTGAGGAAACGCTCGCACCACGTCAAGTCCAAGAACTTCTCTGGCCACATTACCACGCCCCCTCTATAAGCCGTGAGTGCTGCGATTATTTATTTAAAAACTGGCCTTTTCTTCTAAGCCACTACCTACTATACCACAGCATCTCTTAAAGTAGCAGGAAGGCCATTCCACAGCTTTGAGGCCCTGTAACTAAAAACTCGACCTCCCACTGTTATTTTATTATTCCTTAGAATCATAAGCAGACTAGTATCTTGAGATCTTGATGAAAGTTCAGACAAGTAAGCCAGACCTTGGCTATTTAAGGCTTTCTATGTTAAAAGACAGATTTTTAAATCTGCCCTAAACTTAAGGACTTAAGAATTGGAGTTATGCGTTCATATTTTCTTGTTTTTGTAATAATTCTTGCAGCAGCATTTTGGATTAACTGGAAACTGTATAAAGAACAGTTTGAACATCCAGTAAACACTGCATTGCAGTACTCAATCGTACTAGAAATAAATGCTGAATTAATTTCTCAGATTCCCTGCTTATTTATAAAACGCCTTAATTTCCCAACCTTTTTGAGATTGAAAAAACATGATTTAGACAACTTTGTAATGTGCACTTTAAATGACATGCTAAAATCAAAGATAATTTGTAGATTGCGGACTGATTCAGTAAAACCAATGGTGATTCCAACTGAGTTAAATATTGTTTCAATCAGCGTCATTCCCACCAATAATTACCATCTCTGTTTTATCAGTGTTTAAAGACAAGTAGTTCTCATCCATCCACTCCTTTAATTCACTAACACAACTAATTAAAGACAACATCGTAAAAACTTCATTTGGTCTAAAAGAAAGGTATAACTGGGTGTCATCTGCAGACGAGTGAAAATTAACGTGATGTTTTCTAATGATACATCCCAGTGGAAGCATGTAAAGTAAAAACAGTAAAGGTCCCAATACTGAGCCTTGCAGGACACCATATCTCACTTCTGTGTGTAATGACGGAGTACTGTCACCATATTTCTGTTTGTATTGGAATCGATTTGATAAATAAGAACCAAACCAGGCAAGGATGGTGCCTGTAAGGCCAACATCATTTTCCAGCTTGTGCAGTAAAATACAATGGTCAATGGTGTCAAACGCTGCTCTTAAGATAGACAGACAGATACTATAGATAGATACTTTATTAATCCCAAGGGGAAATTCACATACTCCAGCAGCAGCATACTGATAAAGAAACAATATTAAATTAAAGAGCGATAAAAAATGCAGGTAAAACAGACAGTAACCTTTGTATAATGTTAACGTTTACCCTAAGGGGTGGAATTGAAGTCTAACAACATAATTACAGTGGAGTTTCCTTCATCAGAGGATATGAAAATGTTGTTTACAACAAATGTTAGTGCCATTTCTGTACTATGACTAGTGCGGAAAACGGACTGGAATTTCTGAAATAAATTGTGATGCGTAAGGTGTGACTGAAGTTGGTTGGCACCTACTTTATCAAGTATTTTAGAGAGAAAGGATAAATTTGAAATGGGTCTATAATTATTGTCACACACATGCACATGGGAGCCAACCACAGGGCCCAAAAGAAAGGAATTCCATGCCCAGCTGGATGTTGGTGGAGTGCATTCAACCCTCTTATTTTGTCCCCACAGATCAGAAATTCCACCTGAATACGAAGACATCACTTCCGCCTCAGCTCTGAAGATGTCACTTCCTGTCCCAGCCCCAAGGACCACATCACTTCCTGTCCCGGCCCCGAGGACCACATCACTTCCGCCAACCTCCCTATAAAAACCAACTCCCTTCCTTTGTTGATCAGTTCTGTTTTGGACTCCGTTCTGTACATTGTTGTGCTGAATATTTTGCTAGTTTTGCAGCCAAGCTCAAGTACACAGGTGGCTGCCCCAAACCTTTGTCATGTGTCAAGTCGTCTTATTTCACAGTGGCATAGTCGGCAGGATGGCCTCCGTAACAAGACCAGAGAAGAACCTCAAAAAAGACTCGACGCTACATCCAAACCTCCAGCCATTAAGGACTCAGGTGGGAATGTACCGTCCCTGTGTTGCCGGGTTGGAGTCAGTTGGTGTGGGTAGGGGGGAACCGATGGGTGCTTTGACACAGGGCTGTAATCTGAAGTCCTGGGCAGGTGGACGAAGGGCCCACAGACTAGAGCCAAGCTCAAAAAGGGGATCATTGGGGACTGAGTATGGGCTCTCAGGAGGAAGGACCACTCAGCGGAGCCCCTCAGGGGGAAAATCTCCGTATAAATGTGAGGGTGCCCCAGGTTGGCAGGCAAGGAGAGTGATTCAGTGGGAATATAAACCCCATCTGCCGACCGCTCCGCAGGCCATAAGATTATGAACTAAAGTCAGCTGCTGGTTACGGCCAGGTCACAATAGCCCATGGCAAATCGTGGAGCAGGTAGCATGTGCATTACTGCTCAGAGCATTCCCCAGTGAGCTTGCCCAACCAGCCTGGGGACAGCCGATTAAAAACATGGCTTCCCTAATTGAAATAATAGAAACATCACGAGCAGTTACCTACCCAGGAGAACCAGAAAAGAACCTGTGTGAACCTGGACATGCTAGTGTCTCTATACCAGAGCTCCGTAGCCACGCAACAGAGCAGACCTCGAAACCTCCTGATACGCAGCGGCTCCCTCTGCGCGGTGACAAGGGGGTCTGTGGTAAGACAGAGTGAAGGGGTGTATGTGCTCTTGCTAATCCTCTGACAAACTCACATATGGGAGAGGTAATTGTAAATGGTTTCAAAACACCAGCCCTTTTTCGATTCAGGCAGTAATGTCTCCATCGTTGCTTGCCACTGTATACACCGGGACGTCTGCCAATATAAATCCACCTCCTGCTATATCAGCCATGAGGGGACGGTAAAAAAGCTGGCAGTGGCAGTTATGAAAAATCCTCCGTCCCCAGTTATACTTGGTTGAGACTGGTCAGACAGTAAAAGCAGTATAACCCTCACCACTCCTAGACATTTATTGGGTCTAGTAATGGATGCAGAAACTGCATCTTTGGCTGGCTCCACACCGTGTTTAAGGCCGTTAGCAAGACAGACGGGGTTTCTAACAATGACGTGGAGATACCCGGGCCGTTGTGCGCTGATATGTCATCTCCACCACGCCCCTTGAGGTCGCCTCTGATCCTCTCACAGGTCTGCATTTTCAACACACCCCAGCCTCATTTAAAAGGGAGCAGTGGAATGATGACTCCCTCAAAATCACAAAAAATGCAGTAGTCCTGATAGACGGCCATTGTACAGAGTATCCTATGCCACAAGGTCCTCACTTTGTTCAAATAATGATCTTTTGTATCGGATAGCTGAACACGAGGGGGAGGATAGGGTCCTGTTGCTAATTCCCAAGACCAACCAGTGTCAGGTCTGTGACTTGGCATGTACCCACCTCCTGGGAGCCCATCTGGGCCCCAAAAATACACTTGAATGTATCAAGCTCAGATTCTTTTGGCTGGGAATCAATGAGGAGGTCCGTCGTTTTTGTGCATCCTGCAGAGAATGCCAACTATGAAAGATTCCTAGAAGGGACCGTGCTCCTCTCATTCCCCTAGCCCTGATTGATGTCCCTTTCGAACATATTGAGGTCGACCTGGTGGGACCCTTGGAGCCCTCGGCCCACAGACATAAATATATAATGGTCCTAGTGGATTATGTGACCCGATATCCTGAGGCTGTTTCATTGCGCTCAGCTAACTCCAAAACTATCGCACGGGAATTGGTAGGGGTCTTTTCGCGGTAGGCATTCCTAAGGAAGTCCTAACGGACCAAGGGACACTATTCACCTCAGAAACGTTCAGGGAAACTGCTAAGTTACTGTAAATCAAACAATTGAAAACCTCGGTGTATCATCCTCAAACCGATAGTTTAGTAGAGAGGTTTAACCAGACCCTAAACAGATGCTATGCAAGGTGGTCAGTGATGATGGGAGGAACTGGGATCAGCTCCTCCAACTCATCCTTTTTGCCTATCGGGAAGTCCCACAAGCCTCTACGGGGTTCTCACCCTTTGCATTACTATATGGATGACAACCTCTGGGCATATTGGACATCCTAAAGGAAGGTTGGAAGGAAGAGGCCCTCCCTTCAGATAACATATTGAAGTATATCGCACAGTTACGCAACAGGTTCACTAAAATCCAGTCTATATTAAAAGATCTCTTGGAAAAAGCGTAAGCAGACCAGGCCAGTTGTTACGACTGCAGCATGTCTCTTCGGGAGTTCCAACTAGGAGACCGTGTCATGGTACTGGTTCCTACCTCACACACTAAATTGTTGGCACATTGGCAAGGCCCTTATGAAGTTAAGGAGAGGAAAGGGCTTGTTGATTATTTGGTAAAACAACCAAATCATCGGCCAAGTGAGCGGGTATACCATATCAACTTGGGAAGTAAAACTCATGCTAAAATTTCATACATTACAACATGGTTTGAATAGAGACAAGAGTTTTATGGCCAGGTATGAGGATTGTTTGCATCACTGACCCAGACAACCTGTCTACAGACCCACATTGTATGGAAAAACTCATCAGAAACTTAGTTATCTTATCCAAAGATCTTGACCATACATTGTTCTTCTCTGTTGTTAAGTGAATCTTAGCCTGAATAGGTATATTAATTTTTTACATTTAACATTTCTCACTTGGTTGGCACGGAGGCACAGCGGTAGTGCTGCTGCCTCGCAGTAAGGAGACCTGGGTTTGCTTCCTGGGTCCTCCTGCGTGGAGTTTGCATGTTCTCCCCATGTCTGCTTGGATTTCCTCCGGGTGCTCCAGTTTCCTCCCACAGTTCAAAGACATGCAGGTTAGGTGCATTGGCAATCCTAAATTGTCCCTAGTGTGTGCTTGGTGTGTGTGTGTGTGTGTGTGTGCGTGTGTGCCCTGCGGTGGGCTGGCACCCTGCCAGGGGTTTGTTTCCTGCCTTGCACCCTGTGTTGGCTGGGATTGGCTCCAGCAGACCCCCGTGACCCTGTAATTAGGAAATAGCGGGTTAGATAATGGATGGATGGAACATTTCTCACTTAAAGATTTACAAATGTTGTTACTTGTCCTAGTTTGTATATAAACACATGGAACTCCAGTTTCTGTATTACATCTTGCCTGAAGAAGGGGCCTGAGTTGCCTCAAAAGCTTGCATATTGTAATCTTTTTAGTTAGCCAATAAAAGGTGTCATTTTGCTTGACTTCTCACTACATTCATAATGGCTAACACAGTACAACACCAAAGTACTACATTTTGTTACAATGAATTCTTCCAAGGCCACCTCCTCAACCAGAGTCTCTAGACTTGTGAAGGAATGTGTATCCATCTGGTGATATCTCAGCTAGGGGAACATGTCAGATTTACTAAGCCGGGTTTAAGTGAGAAGACACAGATCAGATTTTGTACTTAATATAATAGCATTTACCAAAACAGCTTTACTTCTGAGAGAGTGAATGTACAATAAGCAGAATGTTATCGTCAGCTAAGCAGAGGTTACAGAAGATTGTGAAGAAGCTGAACGCAGTCCCAAGGGGACGTGGCTGCTCCTCTGAAACCTCATCTTAAACAGTGATTCAATGGGAAACAAATACAGTTTTTTTATCTCCTCTTTGCCAGATCAGCTGCAGGCTTGCTGCTGCTGCTGTGCTGCGTGATCTGCATCTCACATGGCGCTTTGAGCATTTAAAAGCCTGTATTGCAGTTGTCCTTTGGTTCACTGCCTTGTCTATCTTCCCCCAGACATCCTCTGCTTTATTATTTATGTTTTTTAATGCTGTTTATGAATAAAGTTTATGTTTATATATATATATATATATATATATATATATATATATATATATATATATATAAACTGCTGAAAGTTTCCTTGGCCGACCACTGCGTCTACGATCCTCAGCGTTGCCCGTTTCTTTGTGCTTCTTCAAAAGAGCTTGAACAGCACATCTTGAAACCCCAGTCTGCTTTGAAATCTTTGTCTGGGAGAGACCTGCTGATGCAGTATAACTACTTTGTGTCTTGTTGCTGTGCTCAATCTTGCCATGACATGAAACTGTCTTCCACAACCACACCTTGGTAGCAGAGTTTGGCTGTTCCTCACCCAGTTTTAATCCTCCTACACAGCTGTTTCTGTTTCAGTTAATGACTGTGTTTCAACCTACGTGTGACATTGATGATCATTAGCACCTGTTTGGTATAACTGGTTGATCATACACCTGACTATAATTCTACAAAATCTCTGACTTTGTGCAAGTGTACCTATAAGAATTGATGCTGGTTTGAAGCCAAAAGGTAGTAGCACCAAATATTGATTTCATTTAGATTTTTCTTTTGTTCGCTCACTTTGCATTTTGCAAATTGATAACAATAAACAATCATTATTTATATTTCTGAAAGCATTCGTTGTTTACAGCATTTTTTCACACCTGCCTAAAACTTTTGCACAGTACTGTAATATACTGTATATTGTGAAAGGCGCTATATAGCGCCCGACTCGGCACAGACTGACGCAAGGTCACGTACTTAAACAAGCAGACTTTTATTTCTCTTCAGCCGTGGGGCACGCCTTCCCCGTGTCCCGCAGGCCCAACACAGTCCCAAAACACTCACAGTAATCACAACAACCCTTCTTCTGGCACCACCACTCCTCCTCAGGCTTAGTCCTCCTCCTCCTCCCGACTCTGGCTCTCGAGTGGTGGTGGCTGGCCCTTTTTATAGTCCACCTGGAAGCGTTCCAGGTGCTTGACCACCTGGTCCTAATTGCACTTCCTGGTGGGGCTGTAGATTCGTCCAGCCAGGCTGTTGAAAGGAGACAGCCCCCCCTAGCGACCACCCCAGGCCCCAACCAAGCTGTGGAGGACTCCATCTCCCATGGGGCCCTGCGGAAGGTTGGGGAATCAGCGTCAGCCAGGGAGGCTACCACCAAGCGCCCCGGGGGAGGTATTGAGCTGTCCATGGCTGCTCCCCCGGAACATACACAGCAGGGGCATCCCAGCCGGGCATGGGACCCGGCCGTTCGTCACTATAGATATATATATATATATATATATATATATATATATATATTGTGAAGGATTGCCGGCTTTTTACTCCGGTCCTCACCCCCAGGCCGCCAGGAGGAGCTCTCCCAGCAGTGTGGACGTGCCCCGAGTTCCAGCAGGGCCGCCTGGACTATGTAGTTTTTATACACAGCCCTGCTGGATACCTTGGGGGCCACCGGGAGTCGCTGTAGGGGGGCTCGTGGACTCTTATGCGCCCTATAACCCGGGAGTACGTCACAGTCACGTGACAGGAAGAAACGATGTGCTCCTGGGTTGAAGAAAAGGACTGTTTACCCTGACCCGGAAGGGAAAAGGAACTGTGGACAGGAACACCTCCGGGTCAGGGTGTATAAAAGAACAATGGGAAATCCCAGACGTTGAGCTGAGCTGGGTGGAAGGGTTGCAACGCGTCTGGGAGTGGAGGATTGGTTATTGTTTATTGATTATTATGATTTATTATTGAGTATTGTGGAGAGGAGGGTGCTTTGTGCACTTTTTATAATAATAAATATTATATTTGGACTTTTATCTGGTGTCTGACGTCTAGTCTGAGGGTTCAAGGGGTCACGGAGACCTCAATCTGTCACTATATATATATATATATATATATATATATATATATATATATATATATATATATATATATATATACTAGGGGGCTGTGCCCCCTACTCTCTTTGCTCACCCACACTCGAGATGCGGACATACCAGCTGCTGGCTTGCTGCTAGCTGCTACTGAGCTGCGCGATCTGCATGTCGCACTGTGCGTCGATCATTTAAAAGCCTGTACAGCAGCTGTCCTTTTGACTCACGTTAAAGTGTCACCGAGAAATTGTTTGTAAGTAGAGCATGACATGCAAGTAGTCTCATGGGACTTCAAAGGGTCTCTCCGAGATGATCATGTCTTGACCCAAGATTTTTTATATAATAGATATATATATATATATATATTGTCACAAAAAGCAGACACAAGAGTCATAAAAAGGTTTGGGGCAGCCACCCATATAATATTTCTTGGCTGCAAATGTTTAAATTGCTACCACTGATGTACTCAAACAATTTTGGAACACTGTGGCTTCATGGTACCCCGGTCCACCAGGTAGCCCAAATATTTGGCTTCGTTTAATCCAAAGAAGCATTTCTTCAGATTAATCTGAAGTCCGGCCTCACCTGCTCGGACCTGCTGTAAGTGTTTCTTCCATGTGCTGGAATAGATGGCAACGTCATCTAGGTAGGCAGCACTATATGAGTTATGAGGTCGTAGTACTTTATCCACCGGACATTGGAAAGTAGCCAGGGCCCCTTGTAACCCAAATGGAAGGACACAATACTGCCAGTGTCCGCTAGGGGTACTAAATGCGGTCTTAACCTTTGTGGAGTTCGTTAAAGGAACTTGCCAATACCCTTTTGTCATGTCAAGTGTGGTCAAGAATTTAGCCTATCCTACCCTCTCGAGGAGGTCGTCCACTCGTGGCATTGGATAGGCATCAAATTGGGAGACTTGATTAAGTCATTTCAAAACCACCAACTTCCGTCAGGATTACTGACCAAGATTATTGGTCTGGACCAGGGATTATAACTTTCCTCTATCATTCCTAGTTCCAGTATGTACTTGATTTCAAGCTCCACTTCAGCTCTTTTTGCTTCGGGAAGGCGATATGGGCACTCTCGAACTATAACCCCAGGTTCTGTCACGATGTTGAGCACAATTAGAGAGATCCTTCCGGGTTTTTCGCTCACCACCTCCGGTACGGACAGGATGACTGATTCCAGCTCCTGCTGTTGCCTGGGGCTTAAATTCAGGCCGAAGTTAAGGTTCTCCTTGTGAGCAAAGAGTGAGTGGGGCAGGCCAGCAGTGGAATCAGGATCCCTGTCCTTCCATAATTCAGCAAGTTTACATGATAAACTCGCTCGTTCGATTGATGATTTGGCTGGTTCACCAAATAGTTGACACGTCCTTTCCTCTCCTTAACTTCATATGGTCCTTGCCAATGGGCAAGTAATGTAGAATGAAAGTGCCTTGGTCATAATATTGGACCTGTGCTGCTTGCGCTTCTTCCATGTAACGTTTTAGTATGGGCCAAATTTTTCCAAATCTATCGTGTAATTGTGCAGTATATTCCAATATGTTTGTGGAGGGAAGAGCCTCTTCTTCCCACCCTTCTTTTAAAATATCCAATATACTTTGGGGTTGTCGTCTGTATAATAACTCAAAAGGTGAGAACCCCGTAGAGGCTTGTGGTACTTCCTGATATGCAAAAAAAAAGAGGGAGAGGAGCTGGTCCCAGTTCCTCCCATCCTCACTGACTACCTTGTGAAGCATCTGTTTGAGAGTCTGATTAAACCTCTTTATGAGTCCGTCGGTTTGAGGATGATACACAGCAGTTTTTAGATACTTAATTTTAAGTAATTTGGCCATTTCCCTGAACCTCTCCAAGGTGAAGGGCGTCCCTTGGTCCATCAGGACTTCCTTAGGGATGCCAACTCATGCAAAGACCCCTACCAGTTCTGGTGCAATAGCTTTAGAAGTAGCTGAGCGCAAGGGAACAGCTTCCGGATACCGGGTACCATAATGTCCTCGGGCTGAGGTCTCTAAGGGTCTTACCAAGTTGACCCCAATTCTCTCAAACGGGACATCAATCAAGGGAAGGGGAATGAGAGGAGCACGGTCCCTCCCAGGAATTTGTTGCAAAAGCGACAAACCTCCTCATTAATTCCCGGCCAATAAAATCGGAGCTTAATTCTCTCCAGAGTTTTCTCGGTGCCCAGATGGCCTCTTATGAGATGAGTGTATGCTAATTCACAGACCTGCCGCCAGAAGGTTCGGGGAACTAGCAGCAGCTTCCGCATCACCCCCTCATGCTCAGCTACCCGATACAACAGATCATTCTCTAAAACAAAGTTAGGACCCTGTGGTATGGGTTGATGAGTGCGCTGGCCATTGACAAGAGCAACTGCATTTTTTGCCAATTTAAGGGAATCATCATTCCACTGTTCCCTTTTAAAGGAAGCCGGCGTTCCTCTAAATTGAAAGTGTAACTGGAATAGACGGTCAGGGCCAACCTCAATGGGCGTGGTTTCCTCCCGTCCCACCACAGCGTTGGATGATGACGTTTCGGCTCGCAACGGTCCTGGAAGTAATACGTCACACTGATTGGATGCTTTGCCTCTCTCTGCCGGCTGTTTACACAGTGTGGAGGCACTTTGAGACGCTTTTTCTCCGTCTATAGCTAGGCCTAATTTTAATATAGGAGTGGGAAGTACTGATCCGTTTTTCATTTGTGACCAGTCCTGCCCTAGTATCACCGCAAATGGAGTATTTGGAAGTACTGCCACTGTTAATTTCACTAGCTATCCTTCACAGCTGATGTAACAGGCGGCGGATCTGTACTGGCAGGTCTCCCCATGAATACAGGTTATACTGGTCAGTGTTTTAAGCCATTATCGCGGAAGCACGCACCGGCGGAAAACAACAGAAATGTTGCTTCTGGAATCGAACAAGGCCTCGGTTTTATATCCATTTACGATCATCACTCCTGTATGTGGAATCGCCAGAGGGTTTATTAGAGCACACCAACACCTCCCCCCGCTCCACCTGCATTCCTCCTTGTCCCCAAGTAGGTTGCAAATCTGGATACATCAGCACAGGCTCCGGCTTACAATGGAGGGGCTGAAACTTTGGGATGTAATCCATCCGGGCTAAGAGGGTTCTGCCCTCTCAGATTGTGAGGCCATCCGGTCTTTTTCTATGAGCTCCTCTATATTTTTAAATTGTTGTCCCCAGACCGGCTGGGTAAAACCCTTAGGTAGCTGTCACCAGCTGCATCATTTGTAGGGGACTGTTGTCCCATGGCTTTAGCCATGACCCTACTTCGCTCCAGAGGGTGTGAGCCTGCTGACGGGTTGGCCGCTCAGGGTCAAATCTCCACCTTTTTACATTTGTTACCTGCCAGTCTAGGGCTCCCCCAGATTTAGCTAAGGGCTCTGCCTTATTGGGGAGGAGGGCACTCAACTCCACAACAGGATAATAAGCCCCTTTTGCCTCCCCCATCTGGACCAACCCAATCCTGTGAGCCCCTCCCTTGTACTTCCCGTTTTGATTATTTGTGTTTCATGTATATAAGTGTTTCAGGAGCAGAGCCTGCACAGTGTCTTTCCAAACCACTGAACACACCCCCCACTCAGAAACTCGGCCACAGTAATCTCCCACCTGGATATTCTTTAGGTCTGGGTCCTGGTTTCTCAGAAGATCCTTCATCCTTCTGGCTACACAACTGTCACAAAAAGCAGACAGAAGAGTTAAAAAAAGGTTTGGGGCAGCCACCCATATAATATTTCTTGGCCCCAAATGTTTCAATTGCTAGCACTGATGTGCTCAGAACAAAAGAGAACTGATGATGTTAGTCAAATATGGTGGCTTTAAAGGCCAGAAACGTAAGTGAAATCATCGAGGGCGGAAGCGGAAGGGTCCTCTTCTATAGGTTCAGACTCGGACATGACGTCATCAAAAGGGCCAGAACAGGAAGTCTCTTCGGTCACGATTTCTTCACCGGAAGTAACGTCACTAGGGCCAGGCAGAATTTCCCGTGAATGGTCTGCAGGAAAGTGAGAGAAAAGGTCAGTGCACTCTGCCACCCCCTGGTCTGGCATGGAATTACTCCCATTTAGACCCTTTAGCTGACTCCCATGTGCACATGTGTGACAATATATATATATATATAGTCTGCGGTGGGCTGGCACCCTGCCCGAGGTTTTGTTTCCTGCCTTGCGCCCTGTGTTGGCTGGGATTGGCTCCAGCAGACCCCCGTGACCCTGTAGTTAGGATATAGCGGGTTAGATAATGGATGGATATATATATATTGTCACACACGTATGCTTAGGAGGCAGTCTAAAAGCCTAGAAGGTGAGTGAAACATCGCGAGACAAGGGGTTGTCACGTGGTACTTACTCAAATCTTTTAATCTCCCAACAGGAAAACCGAAGAAAAGTAGACACTTCAATTCCGGGTTCCAAAATGGCCGCCAAGACCTCATTTCCGGTGCCCATTTATGACATCACTTCCAGCCACCACTGATGACATCATTTCAGGTTCCATTAAAAATGACGTCGCTTCCGTCTCCTGTTTTCGACGTCATCTCCTGCCAACCACTTCTTGTCCTCCATTTTAATATTGCATATAAACACCATTTTGTTTCATGTAAACTGTCAATTGTTACGAATTACAAGTGCTTTTGATCACTGCAACCATTTTCTTTTCTTTATTTTTGTCCGTTGGACAATATATGGGGACGGTCCCCAAAACTTCATTTTTGTGGAGCTTTTTATGAAGTATTTTCCACAATATATATATATATTTATCCACAGCCCTGCTGGATACCATGGGGGCCACTAGAGGATGCTGCAGGGAGGCCCAGAGACTCTTACGTGCCCTATAACCTGGAAGTACGTGGTAGTCACAGCAACAGGAGGAATGACGTGCTTCCGGGATGAAGAAGAGGACTTTTTATCTGACCCGGAAGTGATACAGAGTCACATGGACTGAAGGATGGGAAACACTTCCGGGTCAAGGACTATAAAAGACTGGGAAAAACACCAGAGCGTTGAGCTGAGCTGGGTGGAAGGGTGGCAACGTGTCTGGGAGAGTGGAGGATTGATTGATTATTGATTATTGTAGAATTGTTATTGTTTATGAGTATAGTGGAGTGGAGGGTGCTTGGTGCACGTATTTGTCCTAATAAAAATAATTATTGGACTTTTACCTGGTGTCTGGCATTTGATTGGAGGGTTCAAGGGAGCGATAGTGCCCCCTAATCTGTCACAATATATATAGTATATGTATTCTTCAATCAATAAATAAACAACAGAATATATTAAAATCAAGAATAATATGATTGAGTTAAAATCGTCTTGTTTGCCTCTCTCTCTGAGCATCAGTGTGTCTCTTTCTTTTCCGTCTCCCCTGCTCAAACTCTGGATGTTCTCAGTGGGGCTGAAATACTGGTGAGTGTGGTCTTCCTTCATCAGCTTTTGTCCTAGCCACATGAGCTGGTATCTGCTGGGTTACCCAAACCCCAGCTCATCCCACCACCATCCTCAGGTGTATGTGAGACGGCCCTCAAAGGCATCAGCCACTTCTACTCCTACAGATTCTTAAAAAGAGAGACTATCCCTGGAGCACTGTTCCTCTTACTCCCCATCGGGCTTCCTGAAAACCTCACCTCCTTTCCACTACGCCACCTAAATCTTCACAATCCTACACTTTTTTCTTTCACAACCATCTTTCTTGATTGCTCCCTTTATCTTTTTCTTTCTCTCTATTTGTCCTGCTCAGATCTTTTTTATACTTTCTGGGTGTAAGATCTTTCTTTAACGAACCTGGAGCATCAATGAGGAATGGCAGAGCTGATATCAATTGTATGTGAATAAGCAATCGAGAACATTTCCTAAGCTGCACTGCTTTTATAAAAAAATACATGCTGCAATGAACCCTTGACATTCTGCACCAGAAGGCTATAGAAAGACTCAGGAGAAAACTGAAAAGCAATTTTTGAAACATGAGCAAATCACTTAATTTGCTTGAGCACTGCTGACCCAAATACAAAAATATTCTTTTCATTATTAATTCTATGCAACCTAGAACAAAATTTCAGCCTCTAATCACGTATTTTAATATGTAGTAAGAAAGTAAAAAGTTAATACATATGCAGACACAAGACTCTTAATGTGACAATCATCTGAAGCCTACTTGAAAACCTACAATTCAACAAAAGCACAGATAGTTAACTTCTGATACAATCATTACAGCTGAATGAATCCTTGTTGACTTGCTAGTGCATTGCTAAAGTGCACATTTACATTCACTCACCAATTCAGAGATAGCAATTAGTCTCAATTAACCAGTCTAAATTAGGATCACTCAACACAGGCTTTTACCAAGACTACCAGGGGAAAATGTATATGAACATGGGAAAAGCTTGCTCTCTGGTGGTAGAAAGCAGAAGCACTACATGCTGCACCACTGTGGCACCCAGAACAAAAGCTAACCAAAGGAAAAGAAAAAAAAACAGTTTTAATAATAGCCCAACATTAGTGGTACACCTTAAGTGATGAGACAGAGTTAGAATATTATAATAAATATATGTACAGTAATGAAAAAATTAAAACATTATTTTTTAAATCTGCGGTTTTACATCTAAAGAAGAAACCAATAGACAAAAAGAACCAAGTAAACCAAACCAAAGGTGAAACTACAGTCTTAAACAAAACCACAGAGGCATTTGTAATAACACTGAAATCTTCATGAAAACACCTTTTACCGCTAATATTGAAGGTTGAAGTTTTTTTGTTTTGGTATTTTATTAGAATAGGTCCTCGCGGTTGTGTACTACCACCACCTTTTATAGGCAGAACTTGATAGCACAAGCTTCATGTTACTTCTGTATCATGTGACTTGTAAGAGGCATAACAATTTTAAACATAACACAAAATGGCAATGTCAGAATAACAATAAAATAATGTAAACATTGACACTCAACGCTCTCAAACATTCTGATACCTCAATCTATTGACTGGAACACCAGCTTGGCAAACTAACAGTGGTATTATAAGTCACAACAGGATACAGAGAAGAGAAATATAAAAGAAAAGGCTCCATAGAAGTGCATAATGATCAACAATCTTTACATTTTTGAAGAAATAACTAGCAGATATAATTGCAATATTAAAAGCCTAATCAGCAGCTCTAATTATGATTTAGTAAACTAAAGTATGGAGTTTTCATTTGTCACAAACGTGCAAGTAGGAGGCAGCTAAAGGGCCTGAGTAATAATAATGCCAGACCAGGGGGCTGTGGGGTGCGCTGACTGTCTCCCTCAGTTCCTTGCAGACCTTTCTCGGGAAATCCTGCCTGCTTCCGGCGCCTCTGATGATGTCACTTCCATTTTCTGGCGCATCTGATGATGTCACTTCTGGTTCTGGTGCCGATGATGATGTCACTTCCAGTGTTGGTGCCGATAATGATGTCACGTCCGGTTCCAGAACAGCTGACGTCACTTCCTGTACTACCCACTAAAGATGCAGTCTTTGCTACCATACCTTGAGTTCTGCCCCAAACCTTCATGATGTCTTTGACTCATTCTTGTGACACATTAAGGACAAATTTTAAGCAACAGAGCATCCCTTTCAGTAAAAGTAAAGGTTCAACCTCAATAGTTCAATAGATTTGTGTATCTTTGGAATTTTTAGAAGAAATGTAATTGCTATAATAATGTAAGCTCCTCAATGTAAATTTTAATAGATTCTTTTAAGTAATCATTGTAGTGATTTAAAGATTTGTACATCAAAAGAGGACTTTGGAATTGACCCAGAATTTAGTTGAAAGCCAATGTAGAAATGTAGAGCATAATATAAATGTTTCATAAATGAACAAATACCATTAAGTTCATCTGGTTTGCTAAATGCTACTTTTTAAAGGTTGTCAAGGTTTCTACCTCAGTTACATATTTTGGAAGTTCCAAATTTCTATAAACTTTGTATGAAGTTTGTGTGAAGTGTTTCCTGATTTCAGACTTAAAAATTATTCTTTTTAAGAAGCAGGTAGCAGTGACAGCAATATATTGTTTTTGGTTTATTTTTCCATTGATGCTTTGCATTCTGTTTTTAATCACCTCTCTCTTTTGTGTTGGTTGCAGGGAAAAGGAAATATTCCAATCATTTTGACTATTTTCTCTTATGAAGAAGAGAAACTAGAAGTATAAAGATTGGAATACGAAGACTGGGAGATGATATACTATACAATAAATCAGTAGGTAGAATCATGGTTTGTGAAAAAACAATGGTCAGAAAGATAAACCACAAACTAAGTCAAAGTTACAATACAATGAGTTCTAATAGCCTTTCCCTCAACAACCTGGGAAACAAAAGTATTGTTTTTTTAATACTTTTCATCCATAAACCTAAACATTAGTCATACTGGTTCTGCTTCAGCCTCACTACAAACCAAAAGTGAGGGTCCTACCTACAACCACACGATCATTGAGGAAGTGGACCCCGGAGGCAGAGAAGGCTCTGAGAGAATGTTTTGGAACTACAGACTGGGATATCCTGCAGGGATCACATAGTAAGAACATTGAGGAAGTTGTTGACTGCACTACTGACTACATCAACTTCTGTATGGACATTGTAGTTCCAGTAAGAACTGTACGCTGCTATGCTAACAACAAGCCATGGATTATAAGTGACATCAAGGGCCTTTTGAACCAGAAGAAAAGGGCTTTTAAAGGTGGTGATCAGCATGAGCTCAAGCGCGTGCAGAAGGAACACCGAGTCCAGCTCAGGGCGGCAAAGGAGCAGTACAGGAGAAAGCTGGAGCAGAAGTTGCAGAATAACAGCATGAAGGAAGTGTGGGATGGGATGAAGATCATCACTGGCTGCAGCTTGAAGCAGGGTACCACCATCGAGAGAGACGTAAAGAGAGCAAACCAAATGAACAACTTCTTTAACAGGTTTGACCACCCTAACCCACTCTCACTTTCACCTCGGAGTACTGCACCCTCCACACATCCTTCTGCTGATACCAGCATAGGAGAGACATCCCCACCCATAATTACAACAGCGCATGTGAGCAGAGAGCTGAGGAGACTTCGTGCCAATAAAGCAGCAGGTCCAGATGGAGTATCGCCACAACTGCTGAAGGTCTGTGCATCGGAGCTGGGGGGTCCTCTACAGTGCATCTTCAACCTGAGCCTGGAACAGGGGAGAGTCCCGAGGCTTTGGAAAACATCTTGCATCACCCCAGTCCCAAAGGTATAATGTCCTAGTGAGCTGAATGACTTCCGGCCTGTTGCTCTGACATCACATGTGATGAAGACCATGGAGAGGCTGCTGCTTCACCACCTGAGGCCACAGGTTCAACACGCCCTCGACCCTCTGCAGTTTGCATATCAGCAGAAGGTGGGAGCTGAGGATGCCATCATCTATATGCTACATTGATCCCTCTCCCACTTGGACAGAGGCAGTGGTGCTGTAAGAATTATGTTTCTAGACTTCTCTAGCGCCTTCAACACAATCCAACCTCTGCTCCTTAGGGACAAGCTGACAGAGATGGGAGTAGATTCATACCTGGTGGCATGGATCGTAGACTATCTTAAAGACATACCTCAGTATGTGCGTCTTGGGAACTGCACGTCTGACATTGTGGTCAGCAACACAGGAGCGCCACAAGGGACTGTACTTTCTCCGGTCCTGTTCAGCCTATATACATCGGACTTCCAATACAACTCGGAGATCTGCCACGTGCAAAAGTTCGCTGATGACACTGCTATCGTGGGCTGCATCAGGAGTGGGCAGGAGGAGGAGTATAGGGACCTAATCAATGACTTTGTTAAATGGTGCGACTCAAACCACCTACACCTGAACACCAGCAAAACCAAGGAGCTGGTGGTGGATTTTAGGAGGCCCAGACCCCTCATGGACCCTGTGATCATCAGAGGTGACTGTGTGCAGATGGTGCAGACCTATAAATACCTGGGAGTGCAGCTGGATGATAAATTAGACTGGACTGCCAACACTGATGCTCTGTGTAAGAAAGGACAGAGCCGGTTATACTTCCTTAGAAGGCTGGCGTCCTTCAACATCTGCAATAAGATGCTGCAGATGTTCTATCAGACTGTTGTGGCGAGCGCCCTCTTCTACGCGGTGGTGTGCTGGGGAGGCAGCATTAAGAAGAATGACACCTCACGCCTGGACAAACTGGTGAGGAAGGCAGGCTCTATTATAGGCATGGAGCTGGACAGTTTGACATCTGTGGCAGAGCGTCAGGCGCTCAGCAGGCTCCTATCAATTCATGGAAAATCCACTGCATCCATGAAACAGTGTCATCTCCAGACAGAAGAGCAGCTTCAGTGACAGACTGCTGTCACTGTCCTGCTCCACTGACAGACTGAGAATATCGTTCCTCCCCCAAACTATGCGACTCTTCAATTCCACCCCAGGGGGGGGGTTGATGGTAAACATTAACATTATACATAGTTATTGTCTGTTTTTTACCTGCATTATTATCAATCTTTAATTTAATATTGTTTTTTGTATCAGTAAGGTGCTGCTGGAGTATGTGAATTTCCCCTTGGGATTAATAAAGTATCTATCTATCTATCTATCTATCTATCTATCTATCTATCTATCTATCTATCTATCTATCTATCTATCTATCTATCTATCTATCTATCTATCTATCTATCTATCTATCTATCTATCTATCTATCTACTGAGCTGCCATATTACATAGGCAAGTTGAGATGTTGTTATTAACCAGGCAGGCAATCGGCATAGAAACACTAAACAATATGGCCGTGGCCATCTTAACAATATATTACAACTCAAAATAATACAGGAAGCCAGGGTCACATATCTTTAAGTACACAATCACACTTAAAATTCAACCCTTAACATCAAAGCTCATCCAATGGGAAAAAGTATAGCTCTTGTAAGCCTTAAAAATATGTAGTATAGTGTCAGGAAGTAACAAAGAGAAAGGAAACAAACTCACAATCTGTGTGTCATAAAACCCAACTTTAACCCTGAGAAAAAAAAATGGGAGTTAACTTCATTAATAAGCAATAATTTTTACTGAAAAATATTATATTAGTGGCATCTCCTTCTAAAAATCACCTCAAAAATCGCCAAAATATTAATGAAAAACATGCCTATGAAAATAATTATACATGTCATTTAAATTCTTAAATTAATTTCAAAGATATTTGATAGCTTAAAGGCTGATTGACTGTCAGGTATCTGGAAACTGTCAGATGAAATCACTTTCTCATTTTCGTAGTGTGAATATATAGCACATGACCTGGCACAGACTCATACTGAGGCACGTGTATAAAACACCAAGACTTTTATTTTCTTCACCTGTGGGGCACGTCTTCCCCGTGAACCCCACAGGCAATACACTGTCCCAAAAGCACTCCAAAACCAAACACAACACTCCCTTCTCGTACCACCACTACTCTCTGGCAACCTTGTCCTCTTCCTCCCGATTCTGGCCCTGAGTTGTGGTTGTCAATCCTTTTTATAGCCCACCCGGAAGTGCTCCAGGTGCTTGATCACCTGCTTCTGATTGCACTTCCAGACGGGGCTGTAGAGTTGTCAGGGACCCATGCAGCACCCCCTGGCAGCCACCCCAAATCCCAACAGGACTATAGAGAACTCCATCTCCCTGAGGCACCATCCTCAGCCAGGGAGGCTGCTAACAAGCGTCTTGGGGGAGGTATTGAGCAGTCCATGATTGCTCCCCCGGAACATGTGTAGAAGGGGCATCCCGGCTGGGCCTGTCACAATAATAAACATAACTTTATAGCTGAAGTAAATGCAATTTCCTTATTTCACATGCACAAATTTCCTACACCTTCGTAATCTATAAGATGCTGGCGTGCATGTATATGACCATGAAGGCCACTTGTCCATGTCAAAAAACAATGAATCACTATTTAACTGTTTCTCAGATGACATACAATATTTTTTTCTCAGATGACATTTAATATTTTTTAAAGGGAGTGTTTTTGTTAAACTAGAGATAGCATCTGTCTTCTTACTTTCAAACAGAGTAAGACTGACAAGTCATTCAGTTGTTACATACCCAGCGACAAACTCCAAAAAGAAAGTGTCCCTGACTGCAAAATGTGACAGGAAACACAGCATGATATCAGCAAAATGTAAATAAATAAATAAATTTATTATAAAGAAATACAATGTGGAAAAATTCCCAAAAGCACAGAAATACATTAACCCTTATCGCGAAAGTGTGAAAATACATTTCAGATAGACTGCATTGACATTTAAAGATAAAATTAGTCAGATAAGAAATCCTGCAACATTTAATCTTTTGCAGTTGATTAGAATGGCATTTTATAGGGTAGCTGGCAAACATGAGTAACAGGCACACTCCATGCATAATACATAACTAGTTAGTATGAAAGGCACAACAAAAATGAAAAAGGTATAAGGAAAAAAAAGTGGTAAAAAATATGCAGGGAATAGTCCCTTAAAAATCCTAGATATTACTGCTCATCTACAATTAAGCAGAGAGTTGTTGTTCCATCCATCCATCCATCCATTATCTAACCCGCTATATCCTAACTACAGGGTCATGAGGGTCTGCTGGAGCCAATCCCAGCCAACACAGGGCGCAAGGCAGGAAACAAACCCCAGGCAGGGTGCCAGCCCACCGCAGGGCATGCACACACATACACACACACCCATACCCACACACCAAGCACACACTAGAGACAATTTAGAATCACCAATCCACCTAACCTGCATGTCTTTGGACTGTGGGAGGAAACTGGAGCACCTGGAGGAAGAGTTGTTGTTCACTTTCCTTTATAAAAAAAAAACTTCTTGTGACTGGATCAGACTGATTTTTAAACTTTTTTGAGTAATTTAATTTAAATCTTTTTTTTTCTCACTATTATACACACAGAGATTGACCACTTTTGGAATGCCTCCTTTTTTGAGCACGGTCTCAACTAGCTGGTAATTACTATTTTACATATGCTGCACAATACAACATATAACTATATAAATGTAATGTTCTTCTCTGGGCTATTTTACTGTACATAGAAGTTAAATTAAGCTATTAAATATATTTAAAAGAGTGTTTCCTTATGGAGCAGATATTTATAAAATGTACTAGAATTGGATTAATTGGGGGACAGAGTATAACAGAAGCGTTTTCTTTCATATTTCAAAAAGCTGATTTTTTTTTTCCAAAAAACCAATAGATCTAATTTATTTCAGACTCTTAAACATGAAAAATCAGTGTAGCTTTGAATTTGACACAGCTGGGCCTGTTCTTTGTCTTTTGTAAAACATCTTCATGGACAAAAATTCTGCAAGCCATGAGGGACTTCTGGGAGAAGATTTTGTCTGCCCTTACTTGGGCAGCAGAGCATAACAACTCTTCCTGCACAGTATGTAATGCAAACAGCTCTATATTTTGGATAATGGATTAAACTAAAGTAACACTTAACCAGGATGTGGTAATGCATTACCATGACAACTCTTAACTATTAGGTCAGAAAGCCAGAGCTCTGCATATCCAGAGCACAGCATGGTGAGAAACACTACAGGAAGACATTCAGATCAGCATGTAAACAAAAATGTCAGAGGTGGAAATCCAAGCAACCAGCTGACTACAATCACAGTATCACATACAGTACATAAAAATACATAATGTGAATCTCTTTAAGATGCTAGAAATTTTCCTTTAAGAAGCCTGATTTGAACTCCCTCTAAAAACTATGTTTCTCCTTTAAAGTTTTTAATAAAAGTTTCTTTATATTTCTACAGTGGATTCAGAAAATATAGGCATCTTCAATTTCACTTTATTGTGTTGTAGATTTTGTTTTAAATGGGGCTAATTTGCCATAATAACAAAGTCAGTCAGTCATTTTCCAACCCGCTATATCCTAACACAGGGTCACAGGGGTCTGTTGGAGCCAATCCCAGGGTGCAAGGCAGGTACAAATCTCAGGCAGGGTGCCAGCCCACCGCAGGACGCACACACACACACACACACACACACATGGGACAATTTAGGATCGCCAATGCACCTAACCTGCATGTTTTTGAACTGTGGGAGGAAACCGGAGCACCCATGCAAACAAGGGGAGAACATGCAAACTCCACGCAGGGATGTCCCAGGAGGCAAACCAAGGTCTCCTTACTGCCAGGCAGCAGCGCTACCACTGCACCACTGTGCCGCCTGTTACGCCTGTTGTCCCTAGTGTTAATCCTACATAACAGCACATTAACATCACTTAGGAAAAGGATACTGATTTCAGTGCAAGTTTCATTCATCGGTGGAGTTTAAAATTTAAGCTAGTGAAAGCTAGACAAACCATAACAAATCATAACAAATAATTACATTTTTTAGAGCCACAACCACACTGTTTTACACATTTACATCATTTACCTCAGAAATCATAAATTGTTCATAATATAAAGTTGCAATATAAAGTAAATTTTACATTTGTGAATGACAAAAAACTAATCAAGTCAGAAAATGCATGCATGGTGTAACATTCAGGTGTGTTCTAGGATTGTTTTAACTGTTTTAATAACTGGAGCAGTTTTTCATTTTTTATTTACTTCATAGAGACCTTTTTGATTATGCAAATTTTTGTAAAATGGGTGTATGACATGTGATAAAGGTTCATTTATACCACGGCACTGCTGTTTGTACAGGCAGCACATTTAAGGATAAGCTGTAGACACACATGTTTCTGAAGCGATTTCAATAGTGCTGACTGACTACTGAGGATCCATTTGCCAACTGTTATAATGGGTGTTATTCTTTAATTTTTTATGAATCTTTGGTGTGTGATCTGGACAATGATTATTGTAGGGTAGGTGCTGCTCTGGTGTGACTGACCCTGAGGAATCTTGCATAAACATTTATTTTGCTCTATGAAATATTTTTGAGATAACATTTACATTTATATAGCTCTTTCCTCACTACTCAGAGCACTTTGCATAGAGATGCAAAGACAACCATTTTGTACACTCACCACACATTAGCTATTAGGTGGTGAAGGGGTGATAAAAATAGTTCACCAATTAGGAACAAGGGATTGTTTGACAGCAGGAATGATTAGACCAAGGTGGCCATTTTAGCATGTCTAACAAAATACACAGACAATGATAAAGATTTGGGGAACTGCAAACCCTGTATAACTGAAAATAAATATCAGTTATAAACATGTTGAAAAAGGGCAAAAGACATTTTTATAGATACGAGTGTCAATGTGACTGCTCCACGATGGTCACTGTTCCACTTAACTACAGGCCAGGCAGTAAAGAGGTGGGTCCAGGGTGACGGACACCAAAAGTGACATCAGAGATGGTAGGGCTGTCAGTCATCCAGTCTATAGAGGAAGAAAGAGAAGCGGTATCAGTAAACAGAGCCATGTTTTTGATTGGTGAGGAATTACCACCACCAGAGCTTTTAAGCTGTTTAAGATGCAAGTGTGTGACACAAGGATATCAGGGGACAGACTGCTCTTTTCGAAGGGTGTCCAATGATCTTTTTTGACCACAAAGAGCCATGATCATTTCCAGAATTCTACACGATTGTGTAAAATGTGATATCATCAAAATGACCATATATGACATTCAATACATGCCTTCTCCGTTATCCAAAATTAGCATGTTGACAGCGAACGTAAGCAAACTTTTGTTTTCTTTCTTTTTGTTATAACAGCTTAGTATTCTGCTTTTGTTTTGAACTTTGATTTTTTGAATAGCTATTTGGGCTTTGATGGTCAACAAAACTTAGCACATTTACTGACCACATCTTTTCTCCTGGTTCTTTTTCATTAAAATTATTCACAGTTAATACACCAATAGGAGTGTCTATCTGGTATGTCACAGAGGAAAATACTGAATTGCAAAATATACAAGCCCCTCTCAAGCTAAATATGAAACAGTAAACTAATCCTTAATTGAAAATGTAAAAAATGTCATTTTGTTTTATATATAGGTGACGTGCAGGAGTTGCTGAGAGTAAGAGGGATTTATTTAAAATATTTGTTGATTATTAACTTATTTAAATTAGCTATGGCCTTAATAAATACTTTTGAGGAAGAAAGTACCCTTAGCAAAAATTTATTTTAATGACAGAGTGTATTTGTTGGATGGGCTAGACCATAGTCCTTAAACTCTGCCCATGCTTTCATGTCTGTCACTAGTAAACAGTCAGGAACAAGATGATTCATGTGTTATTTTATTTACTTTAATTATTTCAATTACATTTATCTTTATAACATTTGTCAGTAGTTCTACATCATTGTGTTGCCATTTTGTTTGCTGCTTTTTCTATGGGCACCACCCTTTTGTTAAATGTTTTTATAGACACTCTCATGTTGTTTGTAGCAACAGCTCCATTACAAGTCAAAAGGTTTGTGATCTTGTGACATTCTTGTGCAGCCTCATAAAAGACAACAATGTGCAGTTACCTGTCTGAACTCTAAAATATAAGAAAAAGATATTCTCTAAAATATAAAGAAGATGTTTCTTGTTCTAAAGCCTGTAATAAATAAGAAGATATTGTTTTTTGATATTAACTCTGATGTTTTGACTTTGACATTTTAATTAATATCAATTCTGTTTTCTGATCCGTGCAAGTCTGAAAATACTGATTTTACATTAAAACGTGATTGCATTTCTGTTGCTGTAAATACAATGCTTAACAGAAAATATACTAATAAATTCTCTACCTGAATAAAATTCTTAACACAGAATACATTAATATATCATCAACAACAAGAAAAGATGTGTCATTTATATGCATGCAATTAGAGCAGGAACTATACTTGTTCTTCACTTTTGTAAAGGCTAGATACAAAGTTACCATTAACACTGAAGCTTTAAAACATGCTTTTACTAACATTAACCTGGTCTCTGAAAGTAATAAATTTAAAATATGCACAGAAAGAGTTGGACTAGTATGAATATTAATAAATTTAAAACTAAAGTAAAAAGATTTTGGCTTTATGCAAATTTTGCACAATGGAAGACCAAGTGACCTTTGATGGGGTAGTGGAGCATGCTCATATAAGTGCATTAACAGAAACTAGACCACAATTAATCTGTGCCATTCTTTCCCTTCTCTCACATAAGTGACAGTCAAAACTGCAAAAATATTAATTGGCAGTGAGAAGACTTGTTCAGATATACTTAGGGTCCTAGTAGAGAATCCATCCATGAATTTTCTAAACCTACCGAATGTAGTTATTTGGGTCATGGGTGGCTGAAGGCAATCAAAGCCACATCAGATTGACCTAACCCTAGGCATGGGTGTCAGTCCATTACAGAAAGCAATTCCATACACCTCAAATCACTCATAATTGATCACTTTGACTTTCTAGCCAACCACACCCACACATCTTTGACATGTGGGAGAAAACAGCAGAACTAAACAGTGAGACATTATGCCAGCACCTGTTGGTAAATGACACACTGTAGTTACTCAGGGGGGCGGCATGGTGGCGCACTGGGTAGCGCTGCTGCCTCGCAGTTAGGAGACCCGGTTTCACTTCCCGGGTCCTCCCTGCATGGAGTTTGCATGTTCTCCCCGTGTCTGCGTGGGTTTCCTCCGGGTACTCCGGTTTCCTCCCACAGTCCAAAGACATGCAGGTTAGGTGCATTGGCAATTTTAAGGTATCCCTAGTGTGCTTGGTGTGTGTGTGTGTGTATGTGCTCCCTGCGTTACATGCAAATATAACCATAAAAAAAATATCCATAACCATAAATATATCCATAAAAAAATACAATTTCAAGATAAAAGGTAGCAGTTTTCATGAATAAAGCACACGGTGAGGAAAGTGAAAAATAGAATGAAAAGTGGTTTAATACGAAGTGTTTTTTTTTTTTGCAGAGAGGAGCAGCAGCAAGCTTGCACTTATGTTTCCTCTTTGCTAACTGCTCAGTATGTGGCATATATCCACTGGAATGCACCTACATGAGTAACTGTCCATCCATTATCCAACCCACTATATCCTAACTACAGGGTCATGGGGGGTCTGCTGGAGCCAATCCCAGCCAACACAGGGTTCAAGGCAGGAAATAGGGGTTTCCTGGGGCAGGGAAGAATACCATTTGAATGTCCATTGTCCTTTGAGAGTATGGCTTTAAAACTAATAACTAAATCTAGTCCTATCATACTTATCATTCTCTATCATTCTCCAGAATGCAATGGATCTTTTTTAAATGATATATTGGAACTGCTAACTTGTTTAGGTTCTCTTCCCCAGGTAGTCATTTTAATATTCATATTAACATATCTACTTGTAAGCTGACAAATTAATTTCTATTCCTGCTAGACTGTTTTGACTTGGTGCATATTGATTTTCCTACCAATCCTAGTGGTTACATATTAGACCTGGTCTGGCTTATATGTTGTCAACACTCATAGTACTGACTTGGCCTATCTGACCATAAAGCAGTGATTTTCACTTTCTAAATGCCTCTTCCTTCTTTTAACCGTAAAACAAATATTTTTCAGAAACATTAAAAATATTTGTCCCTACAGACAGCAAAATTTTGTTGATAAAGAGCTTTATGTTTACTTGTGATATTTACCCCTAGGTATTTAAACTGATCTGCTATGGTAAAAGGTAGGGTGTCCAATCTAATATTATATGCTTGTGAATTCACTGGAAAGAGTATGCTTTTATTCAGATTAATTTTAAGACCAGATATCTGTTGAAATTCTGTTAGTGCTGTTAAAACTGCAGGGACAGTGTTTTCTGGGTCTGATATATATAAAACCATATCATCTGCATATAGAGAAATTTTCTGTTCCAGTCCTTCTCTGAAAATCCCCTTTATCTGATAAGAATTTCGGCAGTGAACCGCCAGTGGTTCAATGGCGATTGCAAACAGCAGTGGCAACAAGGGACATCCTTGTCTGGTACCACGCTCTAGCTTAAAGTAGTCTGAGCAAATGTTATTAATACAAACTGAGGCTTCTGGATTGGTATACAATAGTTTGATCCATGCACAAATATTCGGGCCAAACCCAAATTTCTCCAATGCAGTGAAAAGGTAGTTCCATTCAATTATATCAAATGCTTTTTCTGTGTCTAATGATAGTAATATCTCTGGGGTGTTTGATTTTGCGGGTGATTATATAACATTAAACATGCGTCGGAGATTGGAAGATAGATGTCGGCCTTTAATAAATCCAGTTTGATCCTGTGATATCACCGAGGGCAGCACTTTCTCCATCCTTCTAGCTAGAATTTTTGAGAGTATCTTAACATCATTATTCAGGAGTGAAATTGGTCTGTATGATGCACATTGTAACAAGTCCTTATTTTGTTTAGGAAAGACAGTGATTAATGCTTGATGAAATCTTTGAGGTAGTATTTGGTTGTCTCTAGCTTCTGTAAATGTTGCCAATAAGAGGGGAGCTAGCTGAGTGGAGAATTTCTTATAAAATTCCACGGGGTAACCATCAGGGCCTGCTGATTTCCCGCTTTGAAGTGACTTTATAACATCTAGTAATACTGTTAGCGTTAGAGGTTTATCCAGTTCCTCAGCACTTAAAGCATTTATTTGTGGTGTCTGTAATGTATCCAGAAATGCATTCGATTGTGTGTTGTCTTCTTTGAGCTCAGTAGAATATAAGGATTTATAATAATCTCTAAATGCATGCATTATATTTTTATGGTCAATAATTTCTTCTCCATTTGTGTTGGTGATTACTGGTATTGCATTGCGAACTTCTTGTTTGTGAATTTGTTGAGCTAAAAGCTTATTAGCTTTTTCTCCGTGTTCATAGTAATGATGTCTAGACTTATAAATAAGTTGTTCAGTTTCTTTAGTAGATAAGATGTTAAGTTCTGTATGCAGGGCCTGCCTTTTCCTGTGGAGAGCTTCACTTAGACGCCTGGTTTGTTCTTCATCTATTCTAGTAATTTTGCTTCTTAGCTCTGATACTTTCTTGGTTTCTAATTTATTTCTGTGGGAAAGAAATGAAATAATAATGGAAAAAATTAAGCAAGACTTGCATAGATGGTCAACCCTTCATCTCACTCTAGCCAGAAGAATGAACATTGTTAAGATGAATATCCTTCTTAAACTTCTTTTTTTATTTCAAAACATTCCAATATATATCAATAAATCATTTTTTAAACAGTTAGATTCAACAGTAACCTCATTCATTTGGAACTCAAAACACCCACGTATCCGAAGAGCGACCCTACAAAGACCTCAGGCAGAAGGTGGCATGGCTTCACCTAATTTTCAGTTTTATTACTGGGCAGCAAACATACAATCCATAAAAACCTGGACACAAATAAATGAACATACACAGGCTTGGTCCGCAATAGAAGTAAAATCCTGTAGTACTTCTTTATAATCCCTGCTCTGCTCTCCAATAAATGCAAGTTATCGCAAATATACTAATAACCCAATTGTGTTTTACTCACTCAGAATATGGAACCAACTTAGAAAGCATTTTAAGATGGAAAATCTTTTATCTGTGGCAACTCTGCAAGAGAACCACCTCTTTCAACCCTCGCAAACATATCCAGTTTTTAATACCTGGAAAAGTTTTGGGATTAAAATGCTCAGAGATCTTTATATAGACAACATATTTGCATCTTTTGAACAATTACGTTCAAAATTCAACCTCTCAGCTACACATTTCTTTCACTATGTTCAAATTAGAAATTTTGTTAAACAGAAATTGCCCGATTTCCCCCACCTCGCACCCTCCACAATGCTGGAAAAAATACTGCTCAATTTCGAGGAATTAAACACCATTTCCTCATTATATAAAATCCTATTAGAGTCCCTACCTTTCAAAGATCCAAGAGGACATTGGGAAGAAGATCTCTTAATCAATATATCAGAAAAGAAGTGGAAGGTAGCAAAGCAGAGAATTCACTAGAGCTCCATATGCGCAAAGCATAGAATTATTCAACTAAAAATTATATATCGAGCCCATCTGTCTCACTTAAAACTGTCCAAAATGTTTCCAGGGCAAGATCCAACCTGCGAACGCTGCAATCAAGTTGCTGCCTCACTGGGTCACATGTTCTGGGCCTGCACCAAACTAACATAATTTTGGACCAAAATTTTTAAGTGCCTTTCAGACAGCCTTGGTATCACAATTCCTCCTAACCCATTAACAGTTGTGTTCGGTGTTCTTCCAGACAAACTTGAAGTGGAGAAGGACAAGCAAACGGTGACTGCATTCACAACACTTTTGGCACGCAGACTTATTCTGTTAAATTGGAAGAATCCTAACTCTCCTCTGATAAGTCAGTGGGAAACCGATGTTTTATATTATTTGAAATTGGAAAAAATCTAATTCTCAGTTAGAGGATCTGTACAAAATTTTTTCAAAACCTGGCAGGATCTAATCAATATTATTTTAGAATAAGAGAAATAAGCTATTACCGCATTTAATTCCCTTCTCCATTTCTTATTTACCTATATATTTATTTCTCCCTTTCGTCTATTTATTGTTGCCTTATTAAAAAGCCCTAAGCAATTCTCCTTTGGCTTAGCTCTCCTTCTCAGGGGTGGGGTTTGATTTGTCTTCAATTTTGTTTGGTTATAAATTGATCTATTTGTATGGAATGATTACAATAAAAATTAATAAATAAAATTTAAAAAAAAAATAAAAAAAAATATTTGTCCCTCTATTCTTGTTGGATGTATTTCTGATCTGTTCTGTCTTGTCCTTATTTATTCACATTAGATAGTCCTGTTGATCACTGTAACACAGCCCTCCAGTCAATAATAATAATAATAATAATTTCTTTACATTTATATACCACTTTTCTTGCTACACAAAGCGCTTTTCATAGTGAGTGGGGAGTCACTTTAACCACCACTTAAGTACAGCAGCCACTTTTGCTCCAGTACATTCACCATACATGAGCTACTAGGTGTTCAAGTGGTGAGAGAGAGACAATTGGAGACAGGAAATGATTAGTGGGGCAGAATGACTAGGCCATGGAGGGCAATTTAGCCTAGACATCAGGATACACTATCTTTATGAAGATTGGCCAGTAATCTTTTATGAACACAGACAGTCAGGACCTCAGTTTTACATCTCATCTGAAGAACTGCACCATTTTTACAGCACAGTGTCTACGTCACTGCACTGGGGCATTGGGATCCACACACAAACCAGAAGGTAAGCACACCCTGCTGACCTCACCAACACTTCTTCCAGCAGTAACCCAAGATTCTCCTAGATGGTCTCCCATACAAGTACTGGCTAGGCCCAAACATGCTTAGCTTCAAGTGGATGACCTCTTCTGAAGTGCATGTGGTATGGCTAGATAAAGTGCATTTAGTGTTTAGCTCTAGGATATAATTCAGCATTATAATCTATGAAAGTAGCTTAAGAGAGTGTCACATAAGACTGGCCTAAAGGCTGTGAAAAAATCCTTCACTTTTTCTGTGATAAAATTAAAAACTTTAAAAAAATTGAACTAATACTAGTTCATTATCCTTTTTATATTTCCCTGTTTCCTTGCTCCATCCAGCTAATTTTCAAAAATTTTACCTGTTTGATGAAGCCAGATACTTGTGTACTGGACCCCATCCACACCACAGTTATCAAATCCTGCCTTCATGTCATAATCCCAGCTGTTTCAACAATAATAAATAATGACTGTATGTCAGCTACTTTAAAAGTCACTTATGTAACCCCAGCATTTAAAAAATCTTGTCTTGATGCTGTAGAACAATTTTCAGCCTATATCTCACATACCTTTTCTGTCTAAAATTTGTGAGCATATTGTGGCCTCCCAACTCACTAGTTACTTAACTTGCCATAAATTAAAATAATAGAAAATTAGAACAATCTAGTCGAGAACAGTCTATTCAGCCCAACAAACCTTATTAGCCCTATCGACTCAATTCTTCTAAAAGAACATCAAGTCTAGTTTTTAAAATGTCCTTAAAGTCTTACTATCTACATAACGTAGTAGCTTATTTCAAGTGTCTATGTTTCTCTGTGTAAACAAAAACTTCCTAATGTTTGTCCAAAATTTACCCTTAACAAGTTTCCAACTGTGTCTCATGTTCCTGATTATTTCCATCCATCCATCCATTTTCCAACCCGCTGAATCCGAACACAGGGTCACGGGGGTCTGCTGGAGCCAATCCCAGCCAACACAGGGCACATGGCAGGAAACAATCCCAGGCAGGGTGCCAACCCACCGCAGGACACACACAAACACACCCACACACCAAGCACACACTAGGGCCAATGTAGAATCGCCAATCCACCTAACCTGCATGTCTTTGGACTGTGGGAGGAAACCAGAGCACCCGGAGGAAACCCACGCAGACACGGGGAGAAAATGCAAACTCCACGCAGGAGGAACCTGGGAAGCGAACCCAGGTCCCCAGGTCTCCCAACTGCGAGGCAGCAGCGCTACCCACTGCGCCACCGTGCTGCCTCCTGATTATCTCATTTTAAAATAACAGTCCCAATCCACTGCACTAATTCCGAGGCTAAGGATCTGTGCTGGTATCCAGAAGGTTGCTGGTTCTAATCCCCGTCACTGCCAAAAGAGATCCTACTCTGCTGGGCCCTTGAGCAAGACCCTTAACCTGTAATTGCTCCAGGGGCGCTGTACAATGGCTGACCCTGCGCTCTGACCCCAAGGAGTATGCGAAAACTAACAAATTCCTAATACAAGAAATTGTATAAGGTGAAACAAAGAACAAAAAAAAATTCCCTTCATAATTTTAAACACTTCAGTCATATCACCTCTTGATCTTCTTTTGCTTAAACTGAAAAGGCTCAGCTCCTTTAATCTTTCTTCATAATTCATCCCCTGTATGCCAAGAATGAGCCTAGACACTCTTCTCTGGATCTTTTGTAGAGCTACTATGTCCTTTTTGTAGCCTGGAAACCAAAACTGCACACAGTACTCAAGATGAGGCCTCATCAGTGAGTTATAAAGCTTGAGCATAAACTTCTCAGACTTGTATGCCACACATCATGATATATAGCCTGACATTCTATTTCCCTTCTTAATGGCCTCTGAACACTGTTGGGAAGTTAATAGTGTACATTCCACTACAACTCCAAAATCGTTCTCATAAGGTGTACTCCCGATTTTCAGACCTTCCATTGTGTAATCAAACCTACTATTTTTACCTCCTATGTGTAATTCAAAAATTCAACATCCGGCGCCGCCGAGAGTGGCAGCCTTTTCAGCAGCTCCGTGTAGGACTATATGTGTATATGTATTTTTCTACTTTTATTATTCTATTTTTATTTATTGATCACTCCTACCACTTTATTTTATGTGGATTTGTTCCCTGGACATACTTACTTTTACAACATGGGCATGGATTTTTACACGCCGAGACTCGCCTATTCAAGTACTCAACTTCGAGCGCTGAGAACAAATGCCAGTGCCGGTGTGGTTCCCTATTTACCTGACGAGGTAAGAAGGCGGTATCGTGGCAGCAGAGCCGGCACTAAGCTAAAAATGAAGCGGCTTGCGAGAAAGTGGCGTTTTAAGCCTTCGGTGCCTTCTGTTATTCTGGGGAATGTGAACTCAATCTCAAATAAGATCGACGAACTGGCTGCGCTGGTGAAAAATGTCAGAACCTACAGAGAATGCAGTTTGTTGTGTTTCTGCGAAACGTGGCTAACTAACACCATCCCAGATGCTAATGTGGAGCTACCTGGGTTTAGCACAGTTAGAGCGGACAGAGACGCAAGTACCTGTGGGAAGCACAAAGGAGGAGGACTCGCTCTCTATGTTAATACACGGTGGTGTAACTCTGGACATGTTAAAGTCAAAATCTCCACTTGCTGCAGGGACATCGAACTGTTGGCCATAAGTCTGCATCCCTATTACTTGCCCAGAGAGTTTGGACACGTCATTGTTGTCATCGTGTATATTCCTCCTCGGGCAGACATGGAGATAGCAAGTGACATCATCCATTCTGCTGCTGCTAAGTTACAAACGCAGCACCCCGAGGCACTTGTGCTAATCGCTGGAGACTTTAACCATGTGACGCTGGACAAAACATTACCTGCATTCTCCCAGTATGTGGACTGCAACACCCGGGGAAATAAGACTATTGATTTACTGTATGCAAACGTTAAAGACGCATACAGTGCCACCCCGCTGCCTGCGCTTGGGAAAGGAGATCATAACCTGGTTCTGCTTCAGCCTCACTACAAACCAAAAGTGAGAGTCCTACCTGTAACCACACGATCATTCAGGAAGTGGACCCCGGAGGCTGAGAATGCTCTGAGACAATGTTTTGGAACTACAGACTGGGATATCCTGCAGGGATCACATAGTGAGAACATTGAGGAAGTTGTTGAATGCACTACTGACTCCATCAACTTCTGTATGGACATTGTAGTTCCAGTAAGAACTGTATGCTGCTATGCTAACAACAAGCCATGGATTACAAGTGACATCAAGGGCCTTTTGAACCAGAAGAAAAGGGCCTTTAAAGATGGTGATCAGCATGAGCTCAAGCGCGTGCAGAAGGAACTCCGAGTCCAACTCAGGGCGGCGAAGGAGCAGTACAGGAGAAAGCTGGAGCAGAAGTTGCAGAACAACAGCATGAAGGAAGTGTGGGATGGGATGAAGATCATCACTGGCTGCAGCTCGAAGCAGGGTACCACCATCGAGAGAGACGTGAAGAGAGCAAACCAAATGAACATCTTCTTTAACAGGTTTGACCACCCTAACCCACTCTCACCTCGGAGTACTGCACTCTCTACACATCCTTCTGCTGATACCAACATAGGAGAGACATCCCCACCCACAATTACAGCAGCGCAAGTGAGCAGAGAGCTGAGGAAACTTCATGCCAGCAAAGCAGCAGGTCCAGATGGAGTATCGCCACGACTGCTGAAGGTCTGTGCATCAGAGCTGGGGGGTCCTCTACAGCGCATCTTCAACCTGAGCCTGGAACAGGGGAAAGTCCCGAGGCTTTGGAAAACATCTTCCATCACCCCAGTCCCAAAGGTATCACGTCCTGGTGAGCTGAATGACTTCCGGCCTGTCGCTCTAACATCACATGTGATGAAGACCATGGAGCGGCTGCTGCTTCACCACCTGAGGCCACAGGTCCAACACGCCCTCGACCCTCTGCAGTTCGCATACCAGGAGAAGGTGGGAGCGGAAGATGCCATCATCTATATGCTACATCGATCCCTCTCCCACTTGGACAGAGGCAGTGGTGCTGTAAGAATTATTTTTCTAGACTTCTCTAGCGCCTTCAACACCATCCAACCTCTGGTCCTTAGGGACAAGCTGACAGAGATGGGAATAGATTCATACCTGGTGGCATGGATCGTGGACTATCTTACAAACAGACCTCAGTATGTGCGTCTTGGGAATTGCAGATCTGACATTGTGGTCAGCAACACAGGAGCGCGGCATGGGAATGTACTTTCTCTGGTCCTATTCAGCCTATATACATCGGACTTCCAATATAACTCGGAGTCCTGCCACGTGCAAAAGTTTGCTGACAACACTGCTATCGTGGGCTGCATCAGGAGTGGGCAGGAGGAGGAGTATAGAAACCTCATCAAGGACTTTGTTAAATGGTGCGACTTAAACCACCTACAACTGAACACCAGCAAAACCAAGGAACTGGTGGTGGATTTTAGGAGACCCAGGCCCCTCATGGACCCCGTGATCATCAGAGGTGACTGTGTGCAGAGGGTGCAGACCTATAAATACCTGGGAGTGCAGCTGGACGATAAATTGGACTGGACTGCCAATACTGATTCTCTGTGCAAGAAAGGACAGAGCCGCCTGTACTTCCTTAGAAGACTGGCATCCTTCAACATCTGCAGTAAGATGCTGCAGATGTTCTATCAGATGGTTGTGATGAGTGCCCTCTTCTACGCAGTGGTGTGCTGGGGAGGCAGCATTAAGAAGAAGGATACCTCACGCCTGGACAAACTGGTGAGGAAGGCAGGCTCTATTGTTGGCATAGAGCTGGACGGTTTGACATCCGTAGCAGAGCAACGGGCACTCAGCAGGCTCCTATCAATTATGGAGAATCCACTACATCCATTAAACAATGTCATCTCCAGACAGAGGAGCAGTTTCAGCGACAGACTGCTGTCACTGTCCTGCTCCACTGACAGACTGAGAAGATCATTCCTCCCCCAAACTATGCGACTCTTCAATTCCACCAGAGGGGGTAAACGTTGAACATTATTCAAGTTATTGTCTGTTTTTTACCTGCATTTTTTATTACTCTTTAATTTAATATTTTTTGCTGCTGGAGTATGTGAATTTCCCCCTGGGATTAATAAAGTATCTATCTATCTATCTATCTATCTATCTATCTATCTATCTATCTATCTATCTATCTATCTATCTATCTATCTATCTATCTATCTATCTATCTATCTATCTATCTATCTATCTAATGCTTTACATATACTAACATTAAATTTAATCTGTCACAAATCTGCCCAAGAATGTAGATAGATAGATAGATAGATAGATAGATAGATAGATAGATAGATAGATAGATAGATAGATAGATAGATAGATAGATAGATAGATAGATAGATAGATAGATAGATAGATAGATAGATAGATAGATAGATAGATACTTTATTAATCCCAAGGAGAAATTCACATACTCCAGCAGCACCTTACTGATACACGGAGCTGCTGAAAAGGCTGCCACTCTCGTATGCTGTCCAAGTCCTTCTGTAATGATTTAACGGACTCCAGATTATCTGCCAATCCAAATATCTTGGTAATATCTGTAAACTTAACCAGCTTGTTACTTACACAAACACCTCTGCCTTGGAAACTGCTGGGCGACAATCTGGCTGTGTGCTGACGGGCGCTGTTCTGAAGTCACAAAATGCAATAGTGGATGCTGTAAGAGATGTGGCCTGTGAACTAAAGAATATGAGGGCTATACTGTGTGATATTGACAACAAATTAAATGAGTTGGTTAAAAAAGAAACGCTGCATCTGGCTACCTGTTTTTAGATTCAGCTAATTACATTCAAACGACCTTGTAATGCTGTGTTCTCTGGCTGATCATTTGGTGGGTCAGGGTCAGGTTCATCATAACGCATCTCTTCAGGTACATACTTGCACACTGCAACACATTTTCTGTGAATTACAGAGCAGCACATTAATAGTGTGGTAATGCTTTGTATTTACATAAACAAATTCATTCTTTGAAGGTGCCTTTAAAGTGTAGCAGCAGCATCAAGCGCCACAATGGATCGATTCTCTACTCTTTATCCTTAAAAGGACTGCTTGCCTTTAGCCGTACTAGTTGGAAAAAGCACCTGCGACTGTGCAGAGTTGCTATTTTTACAGCTTTTTACAGCTATATATGATGTAATGCCAGCTCATTCTTTTGCTGATTCATCCCTGGCTGATGTAATTTGTTTGGCATCACTGCAATAGCAATGTGCATGCATGTGACCTCTCTGATTGCATTTGGAAAACCTGATGTTGCTGTGAATTTTCCAGTTCAACCACAGTGTAAGGAAATCTTATATATCTGGATGACAAACGAATAATGCCATCCTATACTGCTGGCATGGTACGACGCAGTGATGATTGTAAAATACCCAATTGTCAGCAAGTTCACATTTAAAAGCTCCTGCTGCTAAAAAACAGAGAATGGACAGATCTTGTAAAGGAGCAGGTACAGCATAATTCCTCAAAGTCTGCCTTTGTGAAGTTGACACCAGTTCAGCACACAGCTCCAAGAGGATAGCTGTTGGAAATCAACTTAGAAGCCAGTCATCATCATCTGTAAACATGCGCTCTCTTCTAATTCTTCCATTTGCGATGTCTTCTAACAGCACTAACAGCATCCATGGTAGTTGGAATAGTTTGGCCATTCCGTGCACCATTATTTTGTTACAGAATCATTACAATCAAATGAAATTAATTTGTTAACAAAATGCAATTAATTTCTGTGTGTTTGATAAAACCGGCATCACAGATGTAAATCTAAAAAGAAAAGTAGACCACAGAAACAGCACTGCTTTGACGCTTCCAGTTTGCAAAACCGACCAGAAAAGTACGTACGCAAAGGGGGACCCTGCTGTGAATATGTATGTGGCTTTACACCAAGTTTAGTTAGCTACCTAAAAATATGTGTCAAGGCTTTATATGTGTACTCGCTAATCTCCTTAAGAACTGGAGGGTAAATATTATCTGGTCCTGGTGATTTGTTTGATTTCAGTCTATTTAATCTGACCACTACTTCTCCATTTACAATTTCACTCAGAACCTTCTTAGCAGTCCCATTTACTTCTGGGAGGTTATCCACTTCTTCACTTGTGAAGATCTCAGAAAAATACAAGTTTAGAGCATCTGCTATTTCACTGACTATATCTTTTAATTATCCTTTACTATACCTGACTCACTTCACTTCCTCCTTGTCTGTTCTTTTACTACTAAAATACTGAAAACATCTCTTAGGCTGCTATATTCCTCTCCAACTGTCTTTTAGCCTTTCTTCTCTATGGTTGCCCTCATGTTCTCATAAGCCCTAGAATCCACTTTTGAGTTATTTCTCTTATATGCCTTATACAGCTGTTTTTTTTCCTTTGCAGCTTCTCTTTTAACTCTTTATTAACCCTCTGCAGAGTTTTTTTTAATTTCTTATTAATTCCAAATGCAGGTATGCAACTGTCCTGCATTAAAGGTAAAACATTTTTAAACCTGTTCCACTGCCCCTTGACTGTCTCCACACTTAAAAGATTGTCCCAGTCTTTCCTCCTTAGACTTTGCCACATCTGCTCAAAATTTGCCCAACCAAAGTTAAACTTAATGATTTTAGTCTTTGCATCCACACTCATACAAAACACTGAGAACTGTGTTATATTATTGTCACTTGACCCTAGGGGTTTAATCACCTCTACACCCTCAATTCTATCCTGATTATTATAAAATACTAAATCCAGATAAGCTTCACCCTGCATTGGTGTATTAACATTCTGTGTTAAAAAACAATCACTGATTACTTCTAAAAATTCCTCCTCTTGTGCTCTGCCATTTGCAAGGTTATCCCAGTTAATATTTGGATAATTAAAGTCCCTGATGACCATAAAATCCCCCTGTAAACTTGTCTCTTTAATATTACTAAAAAGATATGTGTTGAAGTTATTGTCTGCAGTGGGTGGTCTATAACGCTCCTAAAATAAGGCCTCCTTCCCTAATGCTTTCCAGGTGAAGCCACGTGCCCTCACTAGGATGGGACTCATCATCCAACTGAAGAGGAGTTGCATTTATAACTTCTGTTTGACATAAACAGCAACCCCATTTATAATATAATATAATCCCTTTATGCTATACTCATCCCTATCTTTGTTATTCAGCCAAGTTTCCATTATTACTAAATATCATAAATATGCTCTGCTACATACAACTCCAAATCATTTGCCTCGTTTTTGATACTTCTAGCATTAAGGCAAGCTGTTTTTAATGTGTCACTCCTTCCACATTTACACATTAGGTTGGAATTTACATTACTATGCATTTTTATTTCTACACTATTGTTTGCTCCTCCATGTATAGTTCTAAACCTGGTCTGCCCTAAACTCCATTCCCCACCATTCTATAGTGTAAAGAATCCTCGACTAGCCTACTCATATGCCTCCCAAATACATTAGTGCCCCACTGATTCAGATGTAATCCGTCGCGGTGGAACAGGTCCTATCTGTTCCTAAAGGAGTCCCAATGCCCCATAAACCTATACCTCTCTACCCTTCACCAAGATTTGAACCACACTTTAAGCCTTCTAATATCCTCAGTCTTACCTGAATAAACAAAACTTGCTTAGAGAATATCTGCTGCTCGTTAATTTCTTACTAGCTTATCTGCTCCTACAACACCTTGTGCCTGACCGGGTGTCTTAACATAAGAACCCCTGAAGCCTAGGAAAAAACTAATAATCCCGGCCCACCTTAAATACCTTCATACCTCTCAATTCTGTGAATTTCCCATTGGGATTAATAAAGTATCTATCTATCTATCTATCTATCTATCTATCTATCTATCTATCTATCTATCTATCTATCTATCTATCTATCTATCTATCTATCTATCTATCTATCTATCTATCTATCAATTCAGCACCTTTTCTTTTTTTTTGCTATCCCATCCCCCCACAACCGCAGAAAGGGCTAAAAGCTCTCCTAGCTCAAGCCTTGTTTATCTGGGAATGAGATACATGGAGCTGTATAGGGTAAATAATATATCATTATTTGGAATACATGGATTTCATGTGCGTACATGTCTACAAAGATACTGTATATGTAAGTGTAGGATGACAGGAAATGCAAGAAATTTTGAACACATACCTAAAAGACAAACTTTTTTTAATGTTTTAGTACTAATAACAAAATTTTGACATGAAGTATATAATGTGTGAAGACTGTTCCAAATCTATACATATTAATAAAAGGCAAAGCCCTCACTGACTCACTGACTGACTGACTGACTGACTGACTGACTGACTGACTGACTGACTCATCACTAATTCTCGAACTTCCCGTGTAGGTGGAAGGCTGAAATTTGGCAGGCTCATTCCTTACAGCTTACTTACAAAAGTTAGGCAGGTTTCATTTCGAAATTCTACGCGTAATGGTCATAACTGGAACATGTTTTTTGTCCATATACTCTAATGGAGGAGGCGGAGTCACGTATCGCGTCATCACGCCTCCTACGTAATCACGTGAACTAAAAACAAGGAAGAGATTTACAGCACGAGTCAAACGTGGGAACGAAGGTAAATGACGTTAATTTTTGAGTGTCTTTTAATACTGTGTAAGCATACATATTAACACATGTGCAATTAAACGTGTGCATTTACGGGGTGATTTCTCAGGCTTAAAAGCTCGCCTTTTACTAAAAAGGTAAATGCAAAACTATTTTCAATCATTCTATGATCTGCTTCTCACAACTGAAGGCACCATGGCTGATGTTACGTCACTTGATGGCCAACCATAAGCGTTACCTGGTAGGTAACCAGCCACTTACTTCACTCCCTTACGGGAATCGAACCTCTGAGGTTTTCTTTTGTTCTTAATTAAAATTTAAAAGCAATACTTCATCGCTGCAAATCCCCTCTAGCGCTGACGTCCGAGGTTCGATTACCGTAAGCGAGTGCAGTGAGTGTGTACGCCTGATGAGCCAAGAATAAGGGGGAAAGACGTGTCGCGTACTCTTTGCATTATTTGACAGTAAACTATTTTCAACCATTCTATGATCTGCTTCTCACAACTGAAGGCACCGTGGCTGATGTTACCTCACTTGCTGGCCAACAATAAGCGTTACCTGGTAGGTAACCAGCCACTCACTTCACTCCCTTACGGGAATCGAACCTCGGACGTCAGCGCTACAGGCAAAGCCCCTAAAATTGCGCCACGGCGTGTGGTTAGTTTATTTGACAACATGTAGATCGAGGTAATTACATTCCGTGCCACGGCGTGTGGTTCGTTTATTTGACAACATGTAGATCGGGGTAATTACATTCACGGCATTCGTAGTCTGATTCACAATCTGATTGTATGGGTGGTTACCTACCAGGTAACGCTTATAGTTGACCACCAAGTCAGGTCAAAGTGATCACTCGAGTGAAGGCAGTTTCACAAAAAAACAGATCCTTAACAAACTGTTATTAGTATATTTTCCCTCAATTTAAAAAGGTTTTGTTTTCTTCTTAATAAAAATTTAAAAGCGGTACTTCGCCGGTGCGAAGCGCGTGGATTTGACCGACTGACACATACAGACATATTCATGAGTGCAGGCACTTCGGAAAGAAAGCACCGTGTAAACCTAAAGTTTAAATTAAGTTCATAGACCTACAAAAGGTTGCCATTCATTTGAGGCAAGATTGCTTTTCTTCTGTACAACTATACGTTGCATTCTCAAGAGTGTGCTTGCACGGCTTCGGATATAGATATATATATATATATATATATATATATATATATATATATATATATGTATATATGTCTATATATAAATATGTAAGCTTATAAGTACTGCCTTACTTCTCTTTAAGAAAGGAAGATGTAATGAAACTTGATTTAAACGATTCCATGTCTTGGTGGGTTTGCGTAGCTTATTGTCAATATCTTTACACCTTTTTTTAAGACTTATTGACTGAAACGGGCTTTCACAAAAAAAGTTAGGGCTTTGCTACAGGATACACCCTCACAAGTTAAGCAAGTAAAAATAAAATATATATTTCTGTTTTATTTAAACCTTTTAAGTTCGTATGCATAGCCCCATTTGGCTGTTTAATTTTTTTTTTTTCTTTCTTCAGTAATATTTAATCTCCTTAAAGAAAAAGAACATATCCATTTTACTTTTTTTGTATCTCTTTAGTAATATTTTAGTGTAAAAGGATAACCAGTATTTAAACCTTTTATGTTACTTTATAAATTTATTTTACACAATGTTGAAAATTAATAAGAAAGCTACATATTTTGGCAGCTGCTGCTTTAAAAAGGAGAAACCCTCATTTATAAAAGTTTGCTGCAGATGACTTAACTGAAAATAAATGAATAGTTCCTATGTGTATAATACATATTTATCTATTTTACTTATGCCTTTATTCCAGCAACTTGCAACATCTGAGGTACAATTTGTTACATTACTTTTGTTTTTTGCAGCACAGGCAGGTGAAGTGACTTCCTCAGGGTCACACAGTGGTGTCAGTACCAGGATTTGAACTGACAAGCTCCGGGTTTACTGAAATATTACTGAAGAAAGAAAAAAAAATGAAAACGGGCAAATGGGGCTATGCATACAGATGTCCATCCATCCATTATCCAACCCGCTATACTCCTAAATACAGGAGCCAATAAGTAGATATGTATATATACAGTATATATATTATATATATATATATATATATATATATATATATATATATAGTATATATATATATATAATATATACAGTGGTGTGAAAAACTATTTGCCCCCTTCCTGATTTCTTATTCTTTTGCATAGTTTGTCACACAAAATGTTTCTGATCATCAAACACATTTAACCATTAGTTAAATATAACACAAGTAAACACAAAATGCAGTTTTTTAAATGATGGTGTTTTATTATTTAGGGAGAAAAAAAATCCAAACCTACATGGCCCTGTGTGAAAAAGTAATTGCCCCCTTGTTAAAAAATAACCTAACTGTGGTGTATCACACCTGAGTTCAATTTCCGTAGCCACCCCCCCCGGCCTGATTACTGCCACACCTGTTTCACTCAAGAAAGCACTTAAATAGGAGCTGCCTGACACAGAGAAGTAGACCAAAAGCACCTCAAAAGCTAGACATCATGCCAAGAGCCAAAGAAATTCAGGAACAAATGAGAACAGAAGTAATTGAGATCTATCAGTCTGGTAAAGGTTATAAAAGCCATTTCTAAAGCTTTGGGACTCCAGCGATCCACAGTGAGAGCCATTATCCACAAATGGCAAAAACATGGAACAGTGGTGAACCTTCCCAGGAGTGGCCGGCCGCCCGACCAAAATTACCCCAAGAGCGCAGAGACGACTCATCCGAGAGGTCACAAAAGACCCCCAGGACAACGTCTAAAGAACTGCAGGCATCACTTGCCTCAATTAAGGTCATTGTTCACGACTCCACCATAAGATAGAGACTTGGGCAAAAACGGCCTGCATGGCAGATTCCAAGACGCAAACCACTGATATGCAAAAGAACATTAGGGCTCATCTCAATTTTGCTAAGAAACATCTCAATGGTTGCAAGACTTTTGGGAAAATACCTTGTGGACTGATGAGTCAAAAGTTGAACTTTTTGGAAGGCAAATGTCCCAGTTACATCTGGCGTAAAAGGAACACAGCATTTCAGAAAAAGAACATCATACCAACAGTAAAATATGGTGGTGGGTGTGTGGATGGTCTGGGGTTGTTTTGCTGCTTCAGGACCTGGAAGGCTTGCTGTGATAGATGGAACCATGAATTCTACTGTCTACCAAAAATCCTGAAGGAGAATGTCCGGCCATCTGTTCGTCAACTCAAGCTGAAGTTGATCT